>NW_020941197.1:25011884-25144207 GCF_900497805.2 Vombatus ursinus
ATAGCCCAGGGGTGGGGAACTTGTGGCCTCAAGGTCACATGGGGCCTTCTAGGTCCTTGGGTGTGGCCTTTTGACTGAGTCAGTTTTACAAAACAAATCCTTTTTATTAAGAGAATTTGTTCTGTGAAACTTGGATTCAAACAAAAGGCCTCACTTGAGGACCTAGAGTGCCACATGTGGCCTTGAGGGCAGAGGTTCCCTACCCCTGGATATTCTACACAAAGGCAGCAAGATGGGGCATGGAATGTCATGAGTGAGGTACAGTAAGAAAGCCCGACTGGTTGGATGGAAGAGTCTGCATTGGGGAATAGTGTGTAATAAGCCTGGACTCTTGCAATAGTTCATTTGAGAGGTGATGAAGGCCTGAATTAGGGTGCTGATTAATAAGCAGAGAGAAGAGGATGAATGAGAGAGGGGATGTGGGGACAGAAACAATAAGATTTAGCAACTAAATATAATTTGAAATAAAGAAGAGGGATGAGTCAAGGTCAACACCAACACAGGGAACCTGAGCTTGCGAACTCGGAGGTCTTCTCCCCAAAATGGTGAAGTTAAGAAAGGGAATAAGATTGGGAACAAAGATAAGGAGATTTGTTTTGGCTTTATTGAACTCAGGAGATGTCTATTGGAAATACACTGTAAGGGGCAGCTCAGTGGCACAGTGGAAAGAGCACTGGCCCTGAAGTCAGGAGAACCTGAGTTCAAATTCAGCCTTAGACACATAACACTTACTAGCTGTGTGAACCCTGGGCAGGTCACTTAAGCCCTTTGCCTAGCCAAAAAAAGAAAAGGAAATACACTATAAAACATCCAATAGACAATGATACAGCACCAGAGCTCAGGAAAGACTCTACAGCTTGTTCTACAGAAGCTGAGATTCATATGTTTGCTTTGGGGCCACACTTGGAGTTAAAGGGTAGGACATGGACTACAAGTTATCATAGGACACTGAGGAATGGCCAGACAGGAGAAGGTAGCATGATAAAATATAAAGAGGAAAGATTATCTAGAAAGAAAGGGAGGGGAGTCAGTGGTGTCAAATACTGTAGAGTGATCAAGGCTAAGAAGAGGTCATTGGACTTGGCAATTACAAGTTCATTGGTAATTTTGGAGAGAGCATTTCAACTGGGTGATCATGTTGAAGCCAGATTACAAAATGTTAGGCAACACAATGTCAGAGGAGGCAATAAGCAACATACGAATATTTTTATGCAAGGCAGTAAATAACATGACAATGATAAGACACTCAGGGGTATTACCACTGCTGGAGTTGAGGGCAAGCTCAGTTTATTACAGCTTATCTGATTTATATCTTAGATGATCAAGTCAAAAGATGTTATGGTGAGCTTTGATTATAAACGAATAATGATAGAGGATCATAGATTTAGAGCCAAGAGACCTTAGAGGTCATGAAGCCCAAATCTCTCACTTTACGAGGCCCAGGGACATTCTATGACTTAAATAGGATCATTCAGCCTATAAGTATCTGAGTTCAAATTAGAACCTAGGTGTTTCTGACTCTAAGTACAACACTCTATTCATTGTACCACCTAGCCCTCTACACATTGGAAAACAACCTGGGTTAGTAGGACATCATGCCAGATATAGTTATAAAGACTTAGAGTAAGCCAGAGAATTCATACATAAAGATGCTAACATATACATTGCTAATGCTTTAGTTTCAATGGTGTTTGGGGGTTTGTGTAAATTCATAAACACCATCCATAGTTGTTACAAGTCCAGTAGAAGGCCTCAACAGCTCTGATTTGGCTGTTGCACATCTCCTAGGCAGACATCTGACCTATGGTTTTGCTATAGTCCTTTAGAATTTGATTCTAATCAGTAAATTTGCCAGTATTCCAAAAATTATTTTTTAATTAAGACATCTACATATAGCCCTGAAAATTGAAAGGAATACAATAATTCTAAGAGATGTTTTATATCAATCTTTCATATAAAAAATTTAAAAACAAAATGAAGTAGGATGCGGTTCTGTTGGAAATCTTGGAATAACTTAATTGCTTTAGATGATAAATCGTTACAAAAAAAGGGAAAAAGAAAAAAAGCGGGATCCATTTCTGTTTTCAAAAATCCACCATGTCTGCAACAGTGCAACTAATGACAACCTTCCCGTTATCCTCAGTTAGGAGGAAACCCTATAATAAGAGCTTCCCAAAATGTCAAATAATACTTGTCTCATAACAGGGTTTCTTTGTTCATTCACCATGTCTCTTTTGATATGCAGAGATAATAAAAGTTCATGTAAAACTAAAGGTAATATAGAGTAGAAGCCAACACTAATTCTGTATAAATATGTCTGATTAATAAGAGTGCCATTGTTATGGTTATTTCGTAATGTCACGATTGTTACAAGAACAGAGGATAGAAGTACTCCTACTCTCACTGTTTTTGTTCATCCTCTGTCATCCAAGCAGTTGGGAATTTTTGTAGCAAGGGGGAAGGAGAAGGTGGGTTCATGTCCCTCAATTATTCCTGCAGAGTTAGCTTAGCAGAGGCTATAAAACCAATATGATTAAATCTCATTTGTTTCAAAGTCCATATTAAAATTAAGGTTTAAGTTCTAAAATTAAAACGTACATTCAAAGAAATGTATAGATACACATTCATTTCATATGCATAACCAATTATCTTACGTGATTTAATAGGAATAACAGATAAAAAAATTAACATGGCAAGACTCGGCCTGATCAGGAGCCCAAAAGGAATGCAAAAATGTCAAGAGATAGAAATTGTAAATGTGCAATTAGATCCCAAGGTCCAAAATAGATGCAAATTAGACCATTGGTGATGAACATGATGTGGATCTTGTAGAGAGAAATGCAAAGTGTGACTGGTAAGCTTGAATTGTCATCCCTCTGCTTTTCTCTTTAAATTCTTATTTCCCCAGATCCTTCCTCCCCCCTCTGGGAAGCAGTACAACATAAAAAGTTAACAGTCGATCTTAAATTTAGCTGACATTTTTATCTCCTTCACAACATACCCTTCAGATTGCACCCAAGAAGGAAATTATTAAATAGTAGCAGGAGACTAGTTAGCAAACTCTAGCCACTGAACAAAAAACCAGCAAAACACCTTCTTGCTAAGAAATCAAACAACACTTAAGCAGTCATTACCATCAATTTCAGAAAGAAAGGAGGTTATTAATGACTGGGGAAAAAAAAAAAAGTAAAAATGTCTGTTTCCAGTTCCACCCTCCTTCCTCCCCTCAAACCATCCTGTGTTAGTTTAGGGAAGCTAAATATGTAACACTACACTCTATTGCCTTACAAATTCTCCTGTGAAGCAGCCCTCAACCATCAACAAGGTTATGCTCCCATGATTCATCCTACATATTTTCACCATAATTAGCCACAGCACCATTTTGTTTGTACTGGCATCACTCGCACCTAACATGCCTTTTTCTTTCCCTTTTATAACAATTAATTTACATATTTTACATTTCTCAATCCCTACTATGTTTTATTTATGAATATAGTCCTTCTTGATGGTAACTTTAATGGGAAAGAGGTAGTAATTAATATCCCAATTTGCTAGGTTAATCCCTTTCCCCTCTCTCTGCAGGGAAGTTTAAGGTAAGTAACAGTTTACAGTCAATATTAGGTTTAATTATGCTTAATGAGACTTACTGTCTCTGTTTACTAACTGCACTTAGGTGTGTAGCTCCTATATGAGTTTTCCCTTGGCCTCATTCTGGTATGCTAATAGTGCCACTGTGTACTGTAGACACAGCATTTTAATCTATAAAGCTGTTCCTAGGGAGCAAAGCAAGCAAGGCACCTGTTTAAATGGAGATGGCACGAAACCAGTGAAACCTTAAAACTTTCTTTCTGGGAATGGAGTTGGAGTTATTTGGGTGGTACTTTCTATATGGGATTCATTTACAAGGAGAAGTGAAATGAGTCAGAGAGGGAAATACTAAATATCAATCACATCAAGGAATGAAGGGAAATTGTGGGTCACTCAACAAACAGCGGTTATTCTGAGGTGGTAGCTGGAATAAAAAGGACATGTGCAAGTTAGGTGTTTGTATGATGGGAACTAACTTTAAACTAAAAGACCATCAATCTTTTCTCTTTTAAATATTTAGTTTAAAAAACTGTGGGCTAAGTATGGAACAGTACTTAGGTTTTTCATTAAAGCACATATAAAAATAAGCACTCACCTACCAGAAATTAGAGAGTAAGGCTAAAATGAAAATGGCATTTGAACCTATCTAGCTGGGGGTGGGGGGGTGGGGGGGTGGGGGGAGGAGAGAAGGGGGAGAGTAAGCCTGGGGTCCATGAACTCATTAAAAACTATTTTCATTACTGTTTCAATATTGGTTTCCTTTATAATATTCTGTGCATTTAAAAACATTATTCTAAGAAGGGATCCATAAATTTCACTAAATTGTCAGAAGAGTCCATGTCACAAAAAAAAAAAAAAAAAGGTAACAGCCCCAGGCCACTGGTAATAGATTCTGACTTGAAGGTAGCTAGAGCTGTAGTAATAGGTGGTAGTAAGCAAAAGTATCAATGCACACTTGACTCTACTCTTCTTCTCCAATTCTAGTTTGATTTTCACAAAAAATAGTTTGTGGATGAATTCCTCAAGTAATAATAAAAATGAATATTATTGCAATGTTGTTGTTCAATCATTTCAGTCACGTCTGACTCTTCGTGATCCCATTTGAGGTTTTCTTCGCAAAGATACATGAGTGGTTTGTCATTTCCTTCTCCAGCTCATTTTACAGATGAAGAAACTGAGGCAAATGGGGTTGAATGACTTGCCCAGGTAGTAAGTGTCTAAGGCCACATTTGAACTCAGGTCTTCCTGACTCTAGGCACTATGCTCTATTTAACGTATTATCGATAAATCAAGTCAACACAATTTTTCTTTTGTGCTATCCTGAATTTTTGTCTCATGATTTATGAGAACTATTTTCAAGGCTACTATAGTGTACCTTGGAAGCCCAGTTATTCCACACATCTGTTTTTGCCATGAGTTTAATGTAGTGAATTAATGGAAATTATTCTGAAATTGGGCTAGTAGTGAGTCTATGGCCTAGCACATTCTGAGAAGTCCGTAAAAGATTGAATGAGCTTTGTCAAATAAATGTGAAGTTTGTTTAGACTTACTTCCAGGATTTTTTCTGCTCAGTGAGAATTTTGCATTTGGTCAGTATACTCTAACCATATTTTTATTTCTGGAAAAAACTCAGGAGCAAATATTTCTCTCTCTATGAAACACTAACCAATGTGTTTAAAAAGAAAACTATTTAATTCAAACTATCTTCTTAATCACTACAGTATTTTTGACTGTTTAGACACTCTTTCAATGGTTATTTGTTAGAGATCGTAAAAGCATGGCCATTTGTAAATCATGATCTCACTTCTAAAAGGGTCAAAATCTAAATATAATTTTAGTGACCACACAAATGAAACAAAAAAGAATGGTGTCATTGCAAAAATCATGGTTGATACCGCATAAGCAAAAATGTTAGGAAATTCAGTTCCTTGCACTCTTAGCTATCAGTGCAGATCACACCGCATGCATCTTCAGTTTGACTTTCAAATACTTGAACATATACACATTTATACATGTACACAGAATCCTCCAGGAAATTATGCCATTATGGATCACTTTACCTACATTTCTTTACTCTTCTAAAATGAAAGACAGGGATATGAGCCTAAGCCAGATAACAGTTAAGGTCTGTGGATGGAATGAATGGGAACTTGCTGGTCAAAATTCAAATTTATCTATGGAAGTCTACCTAATTAATTGTCTAATGAAATGTGCTTTCCTCTAAGATGGAATCTAATTTAAGCTGAGATCTTTCCTTTGAACATTACTCCTATATTAGAAAAGTATATTTTTTAGTGAGTTATTGAAATCTCAAACTAAATGGGCATGACAAAGTAAATCAAATCATTTTTTATTTTAACGTTAGCAATATGGCTATCCTGATATCTTGACAGACTTCATAAAAAAGATAAGCTAGAATCACAGGCATCTCCTAATTGTTGACACATTAAAAACTTAATTTTTTTATAAATAAATTTTCTTCATTACAAATTATTCATTCCTATATAGGCCTTCTTTATCCATTTACTTCTTTCTCATTCTTTCCATAATTCATAGATACTTGTCCCATTGACAGTGGAGTTGAGCTGAGGAGTGTTGTGGGATAGGCATGGAAGCAGATTGCTTAAGTGTCCAAGTTCCTTAATGTGGAGTTGACTCTCTTCCAAGATCGAATTAAATACAGACCATCTTGCTAATGCTAATATCTATTGTGGCACAGCAGAGGGCCAGAGTTGGAGTCAGGAAAATGTAAGGTGCAAATCATGTCATGTGACACCCAGGGAAAATCACTTAATGTTTCTTAGCCTCAGTTTCTTCATCTCTAAAATGGAAATAACAGTAGCACCTACTTCACGAGGTTGTTGTGAGGATCAAATGAGGTGGTACATATGAATAAAGCTCTTTGCAAACTTTTAAAAGCTACATAAATATTGGTTGTTATTATTATCCAACTTTTTGTCCCCTCTAACTGATGATCAAGTCAGATTATATCTGTGTATTTTGGCAGGATGATCTAGACCAGGGATCTCAAATCCATGGGTTTGACCTGACTGCTTACAGCACCTCAAAACACCCTGCCCCCAAGATATATCATGTGCCCCTTTATCTCTTTGTTCAGAGAATACCATATGTAATTGGATTAACAAGGCTTTATGAAGAGAAACAAAGATATAAACAGTAGTTGTGCAAATAGAGGAGTTCTATAAACTCAAAACAAACATGAAATTTGAATTTAAAATGACTGATTGATCTACAGCACAGATCAGTGTTCTCTGAACCATATGCTTAATCTGGCCTAGGACTTCACAGTGTCCCTGACCTCAACTTGTAGCTTGAAGGCCCATTAGAAGTAGAAATCCAAAACAGCTGGTTAAACTGGGCAGATCAAATGGCCTCTTTGTAAAGAAGTAGAGGGGCTGCAGAGACTTCCAAAGCTAATCTCTGGGTACTGTGCAGCCCTAGCAGTGGTTATTAGCACTACCTAGGTAAACAGCTTGCAACTATTAAATTATAGTGAGTATAAATTAATATATCCGGGCATCTATCCAGGCACAGTGGATAGAGTGCTCTGCCTTCCTGGAGACAGGAAGATCTGAGATCAAATCCAGCCTCAAACACTTACTAGCTGTGTCACCCTCGGAAGTCATTTAACCCTGTTTTCCTCATTTTCCTCATCTGTAAAATAAGCTGGAGAAGGAAATGACAAAGTACTCATTTGACCCCAAATGTGGTCAAAAAGAGTTAGGCAGACTTGAAAAGGACTAAACAACACAAATTAATATGAAAAGAGGGAAGAAATGGCTTCTTCCTTTAACAAAACACTTCAAATAAAATATCTTTACCCATGAAAAAGCATAGTTTGGAGTCAAGAAACCAGGGTTCAAATTTTAGCTCTGCTCCTTACAACCTATATGACCTTAGGCAAGTCACTCATTCTTTATCGGCCTCAGTTTCCTCATCTATAGAATGATTAGGTTGACTAAATGATACCTAAAGGCCTTTTCAGCTTTAAATCCTATGCCCCCATGAAACTAGTAAGAAAAAATAAATAGAATAGAATAATTTTGTTAAAATGAATAGAAGTCACAGTAATTAATTACTCATTAAGAATGGTGTAGTAAGTAAGAGTGCTGAACTTGGAGTCAGGAAGACCTGGGTCCAAATCTGGCCTCAAACACTTACCAGCTGGGTGGCCTCAATCTCCTTACTTGTTAAATTTGGGAATTGTTGTCAATATCCTCTAAGATCCCTCCTAGGTCTTTATCTATGATCGTATACATAGTATAAATTTCAAATGATTCCATGATGAAATCACAAACTGCAAATATTTACATGTCTTCATGCATGTGTGGAATCATATTCCAATAAAACAATGTGACCATGTAGTTGACTATTTGAGCACCAAAAGAAACACAAGGATATTTATTTTAGTAAGTAAATATACTGAAAATAAAAACATACTGACACAGATAGACACAGTGTTGATATAAAAGACGTAGTTTCTGCCCTATGGTGATTATAGACCAGTTAAGAGATTTAGATCAAAAGGGAAGATAATACAAACAAAAGATACTGAGGAACATAGTAAAAAGAATCAACCTCTGAAGATTCACTCAAGAAGCTGAGGTTAGTGTGGTGGAAGGAGAACCGTATCAGGAATCCAGGGCTGCTGCAATAACTTTCTTTATTCATAGAATGGATCATTTCACTACTCTGAATCTTTCAATGACACCCTATTGTCTACTGAGTAAAGTCCAAACTCTTTGGTTTGGCATTCAGAGACCTCCCTAACCTATCACTACCCAACAATTTCTCAGACTAGTTACCTCTAGGATGCATAGCTCATGCTTTCTCCTCATGCATGTGACATTCCTGTTACATGATATGCTCTTGCTATACCTGCAGATTTTGCCATCACCTATTTCTGTTGAAATCCTACCATTTTTTAACACGCAATCCAAAAACTGCTTACCCCAGGCCATGAAGCCTAGCCCTGATCATTTCATATTGGAATTATTTTTCTTTCCTAACCACCTTATATATCACTTATTAAAACCTATATATCACTTTTCCTTTTATTAATATAAGGGATCTGTGATTCCAAGACTACAAATAATCTTTCAACAGTATGTAGATCCCAAATCAAGCCAAATCAGCAAACATTTATTAAGCATTTTCTATGTAGCAAGCACTGTGCTAAGCACTGAGTACACAAAGAAAAGAGAAAACAGTCCCTACTCTCAATCTAAAGGGGAAGAAAACATGCCAACTCATCCATGTGTGCTGATCTTTTACAACTTTTACCAATGTCCTCCCATAGGTTAGCCACAGGAGTCCCACCCAATGTGCTCCTTGTCTTCTCTTGAAATGCCAAGGATATAAATGGAGCTGTGACATAAAGATAAATCTTGGGGGGCAACTAAGTGGTGCAGTGGATAGAGCACCAGTCCTGGAGTCAGGAGGACCTGAGTTCAAATCCGGCCTCAGACACTTGACACTTACTAGCTGTGTGACTCTGGGCAAGCCACTTAACCCCAATTGCCTCACCCAAAAAAAAAAAATGTGATCTTGGGACAACTCAAGTAACCTCTTTGAGGTCCAGTTTCTTCATCTATAATAATGGATATGATAATATAATTTGCCTCCAACTACCTCATGGGGTTATTGTGATAAGTAAACAAGAAACATAAGTGAAAGTATTTATTATTATAAAGTGATGTAGGTAATAATATCTTGTATGGACCTACCTGTCCTAAGAATCAAGTGAGATGTCGATAAGTATTCTGGAAACCTTTTTAGCTCTTAAAACCCTTCAAAACCTAGTCCCTTCCTATCTTTCCAAGCTTCTTATACCTTACTCTCCTTTGTGTACTCTATGATCATCCTTGTATCCTTGCTGTTTTTCACACATTTCTGACTGTGCATTTTTTTTCTGGCTGTCCCCCATTCCTGAAATTCTCTTCCTCTTCATCTTTACTTCCTGGATTCCATGGTTTCCTTTAATTAGATCCATACTTTCTGCAAAAAGTATTTCCTGTTCCTCCTCAATGTTAAGTATCTTCCCTTGGATATTATCTCTAATTTATTCCACGCATATCTTGTTTGTATATAGTTGTTTGTATGTTGTTTCCCCCATTACATTGTAAGTTCCTGGAGGACAGAGAATCTTTTGTCTTTTCTTTGTATCCTTAGTGCTTAGCGTAATGCCTGGTATGTAGCAGGCACTTAATAAAATGCTTGCTGATTTAAAGTACCATAGAGATATCAGTTATCATTATCCTCATCATCAGTATCATAAATGGAAGACATTATTATAGTAATAAATATAGGTTGCAACTGCAAACAATGAACAGGAATTACATAAAAGATAGTGTAAAGTTTAGACATGGGAAAGGAAGGTAAAGACTAAAACATGAAAGAAGTGGATGGTATGTTAAGAGCAAATAACAAGTCACAAGCAAGAAAAAAATGCTGAAGGGAAATGTTAAATATATGTTCTATTTAGTGTAACACAAATTTGTAAGTCATGTGTTATTCTACTTCAATGAGAAAATTGAGAAACAAAGTGGCAAAATGTATGGAGAAGCAGTATTGGGATCTGGAAAATATGTATGACATTCTAGCCATGTAATTCTAGGTAAGTCACTTAATTTTTCATTGACCAGAGTAATTCCCTAAGGTTATAAATTACAGATGAATTGATGAACTGCATCTGTCCAGGGAGTCTCCCCCTCCATACAGTTATTGTTGCTGTTGTTCAGTCATTTCAGTCATGGCCAAATCTTTGTGACCACATTTGAGGTTTTCTTGGCAAAGATATGGAATTGGTTTGTCATTTCTTTCTCCAGTTCATTTTATAGATGAGGAAATTGAGGCAAACAGGGTTAAATGACTTGCCTAGGATCACAGAGCCAGTTGGTGTTTGAGGCCGGATTTGAACTCAGGAAAATTAATTCAGGCCCAGCACCCTATCCACTGTGCCACCTAGCTGCCCTGTACTGATGAAATCACAAATCTGAACCATTGAGAGGAAAACAGGGAAGCATAATTAATACGTGGAAGTTGAAGAACTAAAACAAAATATGAGACATAGACATCAAGTACAAGGTATAACAAAAATTAATTTTGGAAAAATTAACTTTTGGTGAAAAGTCACCATAATGGCCACTAAAACAGTTTGGAGCACTAACATATTGCTTTATATAACCCTGAAGTTTAAACAAAGAAGCTTCTGTGTAGCAAAACGATCATGAAAATCTTTAAAATACAACTAAAAAGGATTAGATCTTTTTAAAAATAATTTTATTGACATCTTTTGTTTTTATATCATTTGCATTTCCCAATATACATTTCTTTCTCATCCCCCATGGAGAAACATCTTTAAAAAAAGAATAAAAAGGGGGGGAAAAGACCATTCAGAAAAAACAAAACAATGTCAAAAAATCCATTCTACAAAAATCCATGGCCTCTCACTTTTGCAAATAATGGAAGGAAATACTCTCTCCTATGTCATCTTCAAAAATCTTTTATGTAATTATCCATCTAAGAGTAGTGGAAAGTCACTCTCATTCTATGACCAAAGTGCTCAATGACTTTCTCTTCACTTACCTGACTTCTTGAATGAAAATGTGTTATGCTACTTTCAGTCTGCTGAGGAATTTGGAAAGTTTGGAGAAAACCCATTCAACCATTTCTAAAATATTCAAGGCATGAATCACAAAATGGTGGTTATAGATTTTTGAAGAAAATTATTCAGATGCTTTTCTTTGCTGGCCTCTCCTTAATGCTAAGATTTAATCTTGTGAGCCTGGCAATCATATAGCCCTCAACACGGAATGAAATTTAGTGAAAAATGAGAAAAACTGCTTCATAAATTAAGAAATCATCAAAAAATTATGAGTCATTTATTCAATGTCAACAGAATACTTTCTATATACTCTGAGCTATTTTTAGATGTATGCTGACATTTATCTACAGGTCTCATCCTACTCCCATTCTTCTCTATAATGAAAAACTCAATGAGTTCCTCCATGTGAATTTCTGATAAAACCAGCAAAGGACCCATAACTGCGGTGGTGTTTTTTTTTTTCTGACTTTGGCCTTTTTTGCATATTTTGCTATTTTGTATATTTTTGAGCACACACTAGAAGAATCATTTGCCAAAGAAAGTTTTCCCATAACAATGTTGATATTCTTTGGACCCTTTATAATCTAAAGGAGTGTGTGTGTGTGTGTGTGTGTGTGTGTGTGTGTGTGTGTGCGCATCATGAGTACCACTACAGAAAAAAAACAAAGCAACATTTAAATGAAAATGGTAAAAGAGTCAATAAAATGAATGGGTGTTAACATAATTTTAATTTTCAGGTTACCTTATCAGCCAGTAAAATGGCCATTTTACCTTAAAGAGGGGGTAAAACAACGTAACAATATAGATATACATATGTGAATTTGATTATTAATTTTATGTACATGTATTATATAAATACATGCATAAATATAAAAATATTGGAATTTCACTTTTAGAGCTAGCAGAAATCTGAGAGATCACTTAGGCTAATTGTCTCCTTTTACCATTGAGAGACTGAAGTGACTGGCCCAAAGTCACTTACTGAGTTGTTACCACTGCAAAACCTAGAGCCTAACATTTGTCTCCTGGCTCCCAGATGAGTATTTTTCCCATTCTTCTAACCTGCCTTCCTAAATATATTTAATACATGTTTTTAAAAAATAAACACACACACAAACACACATAGATACATACACACACATAGGCATATATCTCAGGCTTCTTTCCTGAAAGTTAAAGAAAAAAAATTAAAATTGTTTTTGTTACAACCTAAATCTTACCACTGATGAAATGCCCCTTAAAAACTATAATTAATGACTGTTGTGCCATACCATGAACCTTCTGGGTCAAACCTTGTAATCTGCAGTTTGACAGGGCAAAGCTCAAATTATAACTTTTAAAAACTGATTATCTCTGAGCAATGTGACAAATCCATCTATTATACATTGTATGAATACAAATGATTTGAATAGTGAAAGGGATGTGTGTCCAAGTGGACAGCTGATGTGGGGAATGGCCGTTTTACTGGCTAAGGCTAAAGTCCAGCATAATGATTTGGAAGGCCACAGAGAGAGCATGCAAGGCTTGAAAGGCCAAAAAAGCACAAATCCAAAAAAGAACATAATGAACTATCTGATCAGAGGATGAAAATATTCCACACACATGTCCAATGTCAGGAAGGGAAAATGCAAATTTCCTCCACCTGCTGCTGCCTTTCTGTTTCTTCAACCTCAATCCAAGCTAAACTCCGGATTGGTAAAAAATAATCTTACAAAATTTTAACTTTTAGTAATAATTCTAAAAGTTTAGACGTATCCATGATTTTGAAATCTGGTACCTGCCACTAACTGCAATGGTTTAATTACTGTTTATCTGTAGCATATTTTCCAAAATCATCAGGTATTAGTTACCTACCTCCATAGGTCAACCTAGTCATTCAAACACTAGGCCATCCCTCATCTGCCACTGAGCAGCCTCAGACAGTAAGATGACCCCTAAACTCACCTCAGTGCATCAGAATCCTTTGAACCAAAGGTATCTTGGGACAGAGCTAGATTTTTCAGGACAGTTCCGTGTCAAAGCATATTCATACAATAGACCTAACTCAATGTAGGTCCAGGATTCCTAAGGTTGGGCTATAACTTCAAAGACTTTTAAAGGGAAGAGAGGATAAAGTTTAGCTGAATCTGCCATTTACTCCCATGTATTCACCTCTGGGTAAGCATGAAGAGAAAAGTATGAGAAATGAACATTTAGATGACATGAAAAAGAAGGGTATGTGACTTTTTAATCACTAAAACTTGCCATATTACTTCTGTGAAGTGGTTTAATATTTGGTCTTCCTGAAGATCTAAAGCTAGTTCTCAAACATTACTTCAGGCACCTTGAGTTTCTAGGTCTTTGAAGGTTTCCTCACAATTTGGGGGTGTTTGGTAACCAAAAAAACAAACAAAAAGGTGACATAACATCAAAAAGATAGCCTGTCAGTTACCAAAAGAGCCAGGCCCTTACTTGCTTTCCAAAGGTCGAGCCTAAATAACTAAAGAAAACTAGAGGGGAACAATTATAGGACCATAAGACCATAGTGTTACAGCTCGAAGGGACCTTAGAAGTCATGTGGTCCAATTCTCCTCCCACACCCCTTAAACCCATAAAGGTAAACCTGTACAAGGCTGCACAAGGAATAAACAGTAAAACAAGGATTAAAAAAGGATATGTAACTTTACCTGTAGTTTTACTCCAATGCCTCATGGTTATTTGAGAGGTTATCCTGGATTTTCAAAGTCTTACGGCAAAGGAACACAAGTTGTGTTGGATTCTGCCAACCTCTAAAAGCTTGCATTCATTTAGCCCCGTAAGAGGGCAGCTAGGTCATGCAGTGGATAGAGCACCAGGCCTGGAGCAGGAAGACCTGAGTTTACATCCAGTCTTAGATATATACTAGATGTGTGACCCTAGGCAAATCACTTAACCCTGTTTGACTCAGTTTCCTTATCTATAAAATGAGCTGGAGAAGGAAATGGCAAATCACTCCAATATCTTTGCCAAAAAAATCCTAAATGGGGTCACATAGAGTTGTACATGACTGAATAACAACAAAAGCCCTTTAACAGGCTAATGATGAACTACTGTCTGAGGGCCTATTTAAGTGTGGAATAGCAGTTCATCAGAGTTGTGGCTGGCCATCAGGTAATGCTGAGTTTTGTTTTTGTTTTTTTTTTTCCTGGTCATTAAAATTCAGAAAGACCATTTATGAGGTAGTTAAGAAGGGGAAAATCAGAATTAATGGAAGAAGTAAAAGTACCCCTGAAAACACATCTTTTTAAATGTTGAAGTATGTAAATGCATAAAACACAAGGGAAAAGAAAGGAGTAAAGGATTCAAAATGCAACTAAGAAGGCTTATTTTAAATACTTAGAAAAATGTTTTGATGATTAGGTCAATTAAAATTCGAGAACAGTTACTAAGGAAGGTCACGAATTCTCTATTACTGTAGAGACAGCTCTTCTGTTTACTTAAAGGATAACCTTTGTTCTAACTCTTTATGCCTTTAATAATCATTATTATTTTTATTTATATCAGTATAAAATTAATCAGCTTGACAATCATTAGTTACTAAGGATATACTAGATAAACATAACAAGAAGTTATCATAACTCCCATTTAACATACTGCTTTAAGATTTACAAAACACTTGGGAGGGGGTGTGCACGTGTGTGTGTGTGTGTGTGCGTGCGTGCGTGCGTGTGTGTGTGTGTGTGTGTGTGTGTGAGAGAGAGAGAGAGAGAGAGAGAGAGAGAGAGAGAGAGAGAACATCTTTATTCCTGTCTTACAAAAGAAGAGACTGAGACATGGAAAAGATAAGTGACTAGCTTAAGGTCACAGAGTATGTTTTAGTAATAAGTCAAATTTAGATCACAACTTTGACAATTACCCGTATCCACTCTATAAAGAAAACTCTGAAAGTACTCTCAAACATGTCTCTAAATGTAACTGATGGTATGTACAGATTTGTATATCAATGTAAGGAAAGAGAAACAGAGTATAGAAAAATGTAAAATGTCCATTGCCCCCCCTTTCTTTTCACCTCTATCCAATACTAGACTAAATGATCCATTTCCCATTACCTGATTCCTCCAAGAGATTTCTCTGGGAAAGCTAAACTTTCTTGAAACACAGAGATATTCTTTTGTATTCTCAAATGATATAGGTATGTGAGAAACCTAACTGTATAAAATATTATGAGAAAATTTACAGAGAGAAAACATCCCTTATCTAGCTAAAATAGTCCAAATCTGACTCTAATGTTTTCCCTTTAGCCTTGTAATGTGCTGCCATCATTCCACTGGGCCAGCCCACACAGACTGAGTTTTGATAGGTCTCTAGTTCTCCCATCTGCTCTTTTATTTGTTTGACTCTTGTTTAATCTGACAAAGGTATTAATAGCACTGGCTTGATCCCTGTAAATATAGTTTCCACACAATCAGATTCTCTCTAATTCTGATATTCACAAATTAACTGGGAACTACTAAGGTGTGCTAAGCAACACGAAAATAATGCTACTTGCAAAGGAAAATAGAATTTGTTCTTCCTCAAAAGTAAATAAAAGGAAAGGAAATTATTTATGCAATCCCTAAATAACACACAGGCTTGGGGGGAAGCAACATATAGGAAAGCGATACAAAAATTCTGCACTGTTTGCACGAGTTTTTGCCTTCCTTTTAGAAGCATAGATTACCTTGAAGCTGCCTATTATATTACAGCAAACAAACTTGAGAGGCAGCTGGACACCACATAGTAGTAGACCCATGGCATGTGTTTGAGAGTCTGAAAGTCATGGGTTAAAGTCCTACTTCTGACACATACTAGCTGTATGACCATTATTCAGTCCCTTTGGGGCCTCAGAAAAGTCTCTAGGATCCTAAGTTACATAGGAATTACAGGTGTGTACCAGCTGTTCCCTACCCCAAAGTAATAACAGGTCAGGGCTAAAAAATAAACAAACAAACAAACAAACACAAAACTCTACCATCTTAGGAAAATGAATACTACTCCATAATGAATCAGATTTCTATTTGTACTTGAATTCTACATTAAGCACTTCTGAAATCTCAATCAATTGCTTCAGGTCAATGACAGCCATTGAATGCACTGAATTAACAGCTTGTAGAATATAGCACTACAGGAACATGAAAGGGTTAACATAGTTTCTGAAAGTACCTGACATTAAGCCAAGGAACCACATACAGAGAGAATATGGTTCAATTATTAGTTGTTGAAATGCTGAACTCATTTATCTCCAGAAAAATAAATACATTCTGAGGGGCATTTAATAAGACTACATGATGTTAGCTTTTCAGGAGTTAAAATTGGTCTTGAACTTTATTCTAATCAAACTTCAAACTTTTATTCATATGAAACACAGTAATTCACTTAGGGCCCTTTTAAGTAGCCAAAACTCTTTCTCAAGATCCCTGCAGCCAAGGTTATTTTAGGTGACTCATATAATCAAATCAAACCAACAAATATTTACTGAACATTTGGTCAGTGTTAGAAAATTGGGAGAGAGAAAAGTCAGCTTTCTGGATAAAACATTTCCAAAATGACTATATATACATGACTAAAATATGTGTAGGATGTTTATCATAAGTGAGGTGTTCGTTAATATCTAATTCCCGGGAGTAGTCGAACATTTCCAGTAAATTTCTGAGGCTGTGAGGAAGGAAGCATTTGCACAGGGCTGAGATGGAGTTCTCTTTAAATATGAGGGTCCAGCAGTCACAGTTTAACTTCCAATAAGACTCAGATTGTCCAAAGAACACCAGCTGATTGCTGTCTGTAAGCAGACCAAGCATCAGGTTTGAAATACCATAACTCAACTCCTTGGAACAAAAGGTTCAAGCTGTGCAAAGCTGATGCAGTTCTTTTTTCTGGAGTCAATAAATTTATTGCCAAGCAAAATTCTCTTAGAAAAGACCTTAAATTTAATTCTTTCTTTCTCCTCTGCATAGAATCATAGGCCTTTTGAGAAATGGGTGAGATTCTCTTGGAATACTTAGCCAAAATAACCCAAATCCCAACTAAAAACCTTACAAAATCGATAGCAATAAGTATGTTATGACCATCTTAGCCAAGCTGTATAATTTCTTTTTTTTTTAAAATACATAACCCACAGAACTGACTTACTTCCAGAGGTATAATACAATAGGGGTTTTATATAAACAAAATAGGTGGGAAATAAAACACAGATAGACATATTGTATAGAATCTGCACAAGAACGACGTGCATTTGAATGACCATAAACCCTAGCATGGACATAGAAAGATGAACTTTGTGTTACGAGCCTAAGTGCGGTTACCCACATGCCCTGGGCAGTGATCAGCAGCGAAGGAAAAGACAAAGTTGCAATGTAATGATTAACTAGTGCCTTGTGCCATTATTCATGTCAGGTATGTAAGCAGTCATGGCAGCAATGGGGGTGGCCCTCTTCCCATAAAGCAGCAATGCCAGTACAGACTGGGTGCTTGGACACAAAACAAGGTAGAAAAAGAGTAAAATATTGAGCCAGCCAAAGGAATGTTCTGCCTAATCCATCTCCAATTTTAAATATAAGGAGCAATTCTACATGAATAAGACTTTCTTCTTGGGACTGGCATGTACTGTGCTTACAGGCTGCTGATGAACCCTTATCACTATTTATCTTACTATACATTGCAATACTCCTAATATTCCCTTTCTAGGATTACTCTGCATATTGCAGTAAATAAGGATTTTAACATTGGTTGGCAAGGAGCAATGCTGATAGGTAGGTAGGTAAGTATGGCAATCCTGTCAGTTTCTGAACAGATGGTCTAAGTGAGTCCATTTAACTGATGGTTTATTCTACGAGCTTTTTATCCCTGAACAACTAAATGATAACCAAAACACAAAACAATACCAGGTAGGCTTACCTGGAATGTTCTAGAAAATATATTCCCCCCAAAAAAGCAGCGTAAACCAATCAAGGTCAACAGGGCATTTGTCAAATCTTCATTGCATATTTCAGAAACAGCAGTCTTCAGATTTTATGACATATACACTCCAAAGTCATCCTTGTATTTAATGGTGATGATGGAATAAGGGCTTAAGCTAAGGCATCTTTTCCTCTCCTCCCCCATACCATTCAAAAATTAAACATATTTCATTGGTACTTTAGCTTGTCTGACTACCAAGCATTATTCAAGAAAATCTACAAGTTACAGCTTTATATTTGTATTCCAACCAAATCTTAGGCTGTTTATTTTATGAGACCTTGAAAGAAACTATTTACAAAAATAGCAAATTTTTCATTTCAACAAACTCTTTTTCTGTGAAAGGCTAAGTTCTCCATGTGGATTTATTATTTTACTAAATAGTTTTAAAATGCAAGAACTGAAATAGGCGCATCTTAACGGACTGTGAACAAGCTACAAGTCAGAGATCTGATCACCAATTATTACACTTTATGTCATGGATTCTTTCTTCAAAACCTGGCCAATATGGTTCATAGAATGATAGCCTCATTTACAAACAAACTCCACAGATACACCAGCTTGAATTTTCAGGATGAAAAAGTAAAAGGTGTTCTGTGTACTACATTGTTATCCAAAAGAATTATCTCAATTTAAGTCCTATTCCTGCCACAGGTGACAAGGGAAGGAAGTGTAGACTTTACATACATAGTGGGAGGAAAATGAGGAGCAGTGAAATTTTTTTTCCTGCTACATACAGAACTGATGAGATAAAGACAAGGTTTGGAGTGTACATCCTTAGTACTTCTGTACCTTAAAATACTGCCGAGTATTAATTTTTCATCAAGTTGTCATTTTCTCTGACATTTGGTTTTATTAATCAAGGCATTTATCATTAATTTGTAGAAAATACCATAATTAAGTCAAATAAAATAAAACCCTTAAAAGGTTAAAATTAGAAAGCAGATGAATTAGGACTCTGACATTAGCCTGTTGAAACATGAGAGCTTTTCTGAAGTGGGGGGAAGAAATTTTTGCTGTGGGTTGGTACCTCAATCTTTGGGCTGGCTGGTTTAGAAAACTGTTCTAGAGATTTGATTTAAATCTCCCTGACAGTTTTGACATTCAGGTGAAAGGGCTGCTGCTGCTGCATTTGGAACAATTTGCATATCCCCCTGCTAAATGGAATGTTGGAGGTGTGCTCTGGTGTAAAGAAATTAAAAACAAGCTTTCACACATGCTTATGTGTATATATTCACAAAAGGGATGACTGAATCTCCTCACCCCACCCCCCTCCAATGTAATCTGTGATTTACTCCTCTATAATAAATTACCCTCCCATGCTATTCTAGCTGGAAGGTCTAACCATGCATATAAGAAGCAAAGTAATTACATCCTCCTCTTGTCTATAGATCCTTCTTCAATCCTTGTGAGCTCTCTATACAGTTCAGCCACATAAGTCTACTGTGATCTTCACCACTGCTAGCTGAAATTCTGGCCTGCTGGTCACTGATAGCCATTCAAGTTGATCTAAACTGATTTAATTGGGCATTTTGTCGCTTTCTGAATACTTCTATCCCTCTTTTATGGTTTGTTTTAATTCTCTCCCTTTCTTGTTTGATGAAGATTGGGTACTGTCTTTTTGACTGTAAGCAAGGATGTTAAGAGGCTCAGATGAGATAATGAATGTAACAGCACTCTGCAAACCTTAAAGTACCATATAAATATCATCTATTATTATTATGATTAGCTTAGAGTGACTAGACCTTCACTATGGTGATGACTTCATTCTCTGAGCTTTCTATGGCACTCATTCTGAATTCAAGCAAAGTTTATAGAGCAGTAAGGGGGGAAGCTAGTGAATGAAGGTTTAACAACTCAGCTTTCCTGGGGGTGTGGGGGAGAGAAGAAATATATGTACACATTTTTAAGTTTAATCTTCATTATTAACACTTTCTTAAGTCTAGACAATCAACAAAAAATAAATTAAGCCTTGATTTGTACTGATTGCTGATTTCAGAGGGGTAAATGCATACACTGAAAATTTAACAATCACATCTTGTAAGCCTGTTAGAGCTGGCTCCAGCACAGCCCTGGCCCCATGCTAATATTTCCATTTAAATGAAAATAAATAAGGTATAAATGTATGAGTCCTAAATTAATGAAAATAAGAAGAAAGACAGAGCTATTCCAAAGAAGAAAAGGAAGAAGGAAATACTACTCAACTTGGACTTGAAATAAGAAATTGTTAAATGTGTTCCTTTGAGGATTGTAGATACTCAAATTAGATAATATATGGAGAATGTTTTGCAAGCCTTAAAACATTTTATAATAGATATTATGATTATTCTGTAGAATAATCTAGTAGACATAGTCAATGAGAGTACCCTGCCAAAGGCTTGTTCAGTATGAGATAATGAATGAAGGACCCCAAACATCATATAACATTTGAAGACGTTCATATATGCTAAAGAATATTCCATGAATATTACCTTCACGCTCTGGAGTCTGAAGTGGTTAAGAACAATTCTTAACACTTTTTTTCTGTGAAACTGTAAAAAGAAAAAAAAATTAAATTTAGCCATCTGCTGAAATACTACCTTGCATTTTCATAACAACCTGATAACTAGGAGAGAGAAGAGAGTGGCTATTTATGGACAAATAAATGCATGTTAATCACCTAGAAAATGATAAAAGTCCTATGTATTTAAATATCTAAGCAAAGAACAAATATGCATCAAAATATAAGACAAAGGATTAGAATCCAGAGCACTGCATCTGTACTCTGTCCAGAGAAAAAGAAAAGAAAAAGCAAAAACCATACCAGTACAGAAAAACATCATTAATTTGAATTTTACTAATTTGGAATCCACCATATTTCAGATGTGAGTTGACCTGAAACTTACCTTTCTAACTCTCTATGAAATAAAGCATTTGCCTAACAGATTAATAGTACAAACAGTATTTTAAGGGATAAAGTTTATTCTACAATTGAAAAAATAATTTTCTAGCACCTTTAAAAAACACTTCAGCAGCATCAATTTTTATATAAATAACAATAAGATTATCTCTTGCCCTTGGTATAGTAGCATAAGGCACTATGCTAGACACTGAAAGGGATATAAAAAAATGAGTCTGACAAAATTCCTGCCCTCTCAGGGTTTAGTCTAGAAGGAATCTCATCTCCACTTCTTAAAGCTTGTCCATCAGGACTTTTAATTGGCAACACTCGGTTAGGCTTGTTCATGTTATTTTATGTACTTGAAAATAATGAAGACCATTTATTTTTTAAAGTGTGTAAATCAGAACAGTCTTTGTCCTAATTATTACGAATCAGTGAGCTTTTCCTATTGATAAACAGTTTTTAGACACATTTCAGAGAATCTGAATTTAAGAAGAATTGACCAGGAAATGCTTTCAGATTAAAAATTGAAGTTGGCACACTGTAGTCTTGGAAAGGGGTATCTCTGAATTTGCTATGAAATCTCAGTGATGACCTTGATACCATGTGTACTAATAATCTCCACAGAGAATAAGCAATCTGAACTTTCAAAAATTAGTTCTACTAATAGAAAAATATATACATAAACACAAGCTGGTTAAAAACTTATAAACCTACCATAACAGTGTTTTAAAATATGCTACACTAAAATTAATCAAGGAAAATTATATGCTTCAACATAATCCACACAACTAAAATCTTGAGATCTTACTGTTTTTGCTCACCACCCACTCTCTTCTCAACCTCTTGCATTCTGGTTCTGTCCCCACCACTCTGCTGAAACCGTTCTCTCCAAAGTCACCAGTGACCAACTAATCCACAAACCCCAGAACCTTACTTTTGTTTTCATTCTCTTTACCCTCTCTGCAGCCTTTGACACCTACTGACCAGCAATCCTACTGAATACTCTCTCTTCCCTTGGCTTCTGAGATACCTTTTCTATTACTCCCCCTAACACCCTCACCCCTCCTCCAGTTTCCTTTCCTGGGTTTCATCTTCCCCAAACTTTAAAGTCATTCAGGGTTCTACCCTTGCTCCTCTTCTCATTCTATACACTCTTTCCCCTACTAAACTTATTCACCTTCAAGAATTCAACTATCACCTTTATTCAAGTAACTTCTGAGTCTAATATATTGAGCCCTAGACTCTCTTCTAGGCTCCTATGAGAGAGGCAGTGATAATGTCTTTGGAGACAGAGGACCTTGAGTCAAATCCTGATTCTATTGCTTACTTAAAGGCAGGTGGGTGGCCCAGCAGGCAAAAGACTAGACCTGGAGTCAAGAAGATCTGAGTTCAAATCCAGCCTCAGATGCTCATTAGCTGTATAACCCTGAAGTTGACAAACCAATTACATTTGTTGACTCTCTCACACATAACATTCCTCTCCCTTCTTGATGACTTGGAGCTGGCTGTCTCCCATGCATGGAACACTCTCCCTTCTCCCCTCTGCCTTTAAGTTCCCCTGTATTCCTTGATGATGGAGTTCAAATACCAACTTCTGGAGGAGGCCTTTGCTGGTCCACCTCCCACTAGAGCAGGCCTGCACAACCTGCAGCCTGCACTGCTTATGGCCCTCAGGTCCAGTAGCCCACAAAAAAGGTACTGGAAAACATCCTCTACATTTTTTGCCAGCCAACTGCAGTTTGTGTAGGCCTGCTGACATAACCTTCTACATGTTCTGTATATATCTTGTATGCATATGGTTGTTTAAATGCCTTCCAGCTATAGTACCTTCCACATTTGAAATTTCAGTGCTACCTTTAACTCTTCCCTTTCCTTCATCTCTCAAATCCAATGAGTCACAATGTCCTTTTAATTCTAACTCTGTGATACTGGGCTCTTCTCCCTGCCTGAACTACCATAATATGGTCTGAACAGGTCTTTAATCTATATTCACCCTCTCTCCCCAAACCATACTTTACACTGTTGCCAAGAGCTTAATTAAATGTTTGTTGATTGACTGTTTGATTATGCATAGATACAGCCATATCACACCTCTGCTCAAAACCCTTCAAGTGCTCTTATCCATATTGCCTAACAAGTTTAAATTCCTTTTGGTCTGACCCCCTTCTTCTGGACCCTAGCCTGATCTCATGCTACTCTCCTCCACATATTCTATGCTTCTGCCAAAGTAGTTCTCTGCAGAGGTGCTTAATGAATTTTTGTCATGATTATTACTCTTCCAGTTATTTTCATATTTTGTCTATATTTCATTAAGAGTCATAGAATCACAGATTTAGAGCTAGAAAAGACTTCAAAGGTAATCTAGTCTAACTTCCTCATTTTATATATGAGAAAACTGAAGGAGAGGCATGTATATTACTTATATAGTACGTAAGCACATACATATATATACATGATTTCTGAAGGCGCTTCCAGCTTTAGATCTATGTGTATATACATATAAAGCCATATTATATACTTACATACACACAAATGTTTATTTGGAATACATATGTAGTAGATATATATATATATATATACACAAAGAACAGAAATTTCCATCTTTCCACGTATAGATACAGATACATACATAGTCAATCAGTTAAGAAGCTTTTATTAAGGGTCTAGTATGTGCCAAGCACTAGGGATACAAAAAAGGCAACAGTCCCTGCCCTCAAGGAGCTTACAGTCTAATGGGATACACAACATACAAATAACTGTATACAAACAAGATACATAAAGGATAGATTGGAGATGCACTCAGAGGAAAGGCAATAGCATTAATAGGGACTGAGAAAGGCTTCCTAGAAAGTAGGATTGTAACTGGGACTTGAAGGAGGCAAGGAAGAAGAGATGAAGAAAATTCCAGGCACGAAGGACAGCCAATAAAAATGACCAGAGTCAGGAGATGGAATATCTAAACAAAGCTGGAGTAACCAATATGAGTTAATATCCTTCAGAGTAACTAGAGGTGAGCCCTCCATGACTTAGAGAGACAGAAAAAAAAGAGAGAAGGAAAAGGATTAACAGAAGTGTCAAATATATGCCCAACCTATATCTAAATAAACAGTAGTTTCAGTTTTCTGATTTTTTCCCCTCTATTCCTTTCTTTTTTCACAGACACTTCCCAAGACTTATCCCAAATTTTAGCCCTCCTTCCTCCCAAACTACTGAGAACTTATTTCTGCAACACTCAACACTATTTCTCCTTAGCTATTCCTTAATCCTCCCTTCACCCCAGTCCCAATCTAGCAGTAAAGAAGCAGCATTGTAGTGAAAATCTAAGGGACAGAGTATCTACTGAGATTTTTGCAGCATCACTTTCCATTTTTGGAAACATAATCTAGCAATGTTGTATGATTCAGAGAGAAATCATGGAGAGAGTCATCAGAGGCAACGACTATAAGTCTTCTGGACATGTAAAGTGATTCCCTGCCCTAGCTGGGGAGCCTTCAATGACCTGAATTTATAATCCTAACTGTAATATTGATATAGAGCTTATGCAGTGAACTTTGGTCTGATCAAAATGGCTAAGACTGATCCCCTTGAACTAACAGATTAAGGAGGGTGTTTTACTTTGTTTGGGGAGAATTGTAGTTTGTCTTAGATTCTACTGAGATTTTGCAGTAGAATGGAAAAGGGAAGATTTTACCTGGGTGAAATATCGTAGAGGAAATATTTCTTTCGTTTCAAAGTAAGTGACTTAAAAGGACAGTGACACTTCCTCATTTTTTGTGATGGAATTATAATATTTCACCTAACAAATCCATGTATTACCCAGAAAAACAGAATATATTGTTGTGAAGCAACAATTCCCAGGTCAGTATTAGAATACAGTGAATGACTAGATTATGTGATTTTTTTAAAGTCACTGGCTATATATGGGCTGCAAATTAACTTGTGTTGAAATTGATGCCATATCAGAGTTCATCTTTGGATAGAAAAAGAAAAGGAAAAATAAAGCACTAAATGGTTAGTGCCAATATACCATGTTTAATGGATAAACCTGAAAGATTAAAAAGAACACACATGCACACACAAAAATGGAGCTGCCAAAAACCACAGACATGACCTGTTAAGAAAAGCTCATACAGAAATGTAACTACTTTTAGCAGCTCTGACGCTGTAAGATTGGCTTTAGTACAAAAGTAGAACTTTGGTGAATACATGAAATATATCTAAAAGGAAAAATATTAAGCCTTAAGTGCCTGCTTTCTATACAGGAAAATTCTTTTAGAAGCCACAATCTTAGGTTTCCCGAGCAATTCAGAAATCCATTTGAAAATGTCCATCTGTCCCTATTTTTGGTAAAAACCTTCAGCCAATTGTTTGTGCAGAAAAAAAAAGTAAGGACTATACCAAAATAAACCACAGTGATCAATACGTTTTATGAAAAAGAAACAGATAATACTTGTAACAGTATCATCCAGACACCCCATAGCTATTAACTGCATACATAATTAAATTATAAAAGAAAAAGCATAGCCTGAAATGTTGAAAACTTTAGGTGCCTACATTATATTTGGATAGTAGGAAGCATGCCCTTGAAACAGACATTAGTTACAACATATCAATTTAAATGAGAGTAGCATTACAGAGAGACAAAACATGCCATATGAACAGATGAAGATTTCAATTATCAACAAGACCATGCTGTTCATTCTTGCATAAACAAATGTGTTTTAATCATTGGTACTTAATATGCAGTTCAAAGGTCAACCTCATGTTACAATAACATTGACTTTTTTGGGGAGAAGGGAGGTAATTTCATCAGTATAGGGAACTGGGAGTGGGGAGAGGGGAGACAGAGGAGAGACTAACACATGATCACACAGCCAGTACATGACAAAGAACTGAACCTGGGTCTTCCTAACTCTGAGATTAGCCTTCTGCGCACCACACCACGGATGCTTCTCTTGATGGTGACTCTTAAGAATAATTTCCATTGCTGTTACTTATTAATTTAAAAAGTATGGGGGCTTTTCCTCAATCTGAGGCACGATGAGTAAAAACTTGTAAAACTTCACTACCAAGTGTTAAATACTCAATACTTATTTATTAGATACAATTTAAAACATTGGGTTTCTTTATATTTTTCTTTTCAAAGTTGAAATTGAAATTCAAGTAATGGAAACATGAACTAACCAAATAGAGAAGTGATCAAAATACATGCCAACATACATGGAAACATGAATTAAATAAGCAGAGAAGTGATCAAAATACATGCTAAACCCTTACTCGTAAAAACTAGTTTGGTTCTGTCCAATATCAGGTATATAAGCTCAAGATTTTCTGAGTAAAGCATATTGCCTAGCTATAAGATATGCCTAATATGGATAATTACATGGAAATCAGGGAGGTTTTAGAATAGATTTAAGGGTTTAGGTCTACTCTAAAAGAGTCCTGGGCACAATTAGAACCTAGGACTCACAAGAGAACAAACCCAAATCAAAATTCTCAAAAGGTTTACAGCACAGACACATTTGCTATCGAACTTTCTCCTTTCTCTTCTTAATAGAGAGGGGAAGAAGTTCCCTAGACAAAATGGTTAGCGGCTGGTCTTGGGAGTCAGGAAGGCCTGAGTTTGAACCATGCCTCAGCCAAGAGAGTTTTGGGATCTCTCTCAACCTCAATGACCTCATACAGTTGTTGTGAGAATCAATTAAGATAACATATGTAGAGTACTTCCTATGTACATATCAGTTATGTAACAAGAGTAAATACCACATACTTGTTCAGTTTCTTTTTAATTTCATCTAAAACTTTATAATTTTCTAATTTTATTCTCATGTGCCTTTAAGCTCTCCTTTAAATTCCTTCTCTGGCAAGGTAACACCACAGAATGGAAGCGATCCTGGATTCTCAAAGGCCCTACTAAGCAAGTAGACTCCAGCAGGTCCTACCATAGTGGAAGGGCTATGTGTCTGCTTGTGGACTGTATTTCTGTTATTCCAAGGTCATCCCAACTAAGTTTGAGAGGCTCCCCACTAGGTTGGCTTCAGGATGACAATTTTTTTAGCCAAAGAAATTTTCAAAAGTTATCTTCTAATTTATGAAATCTAAGCAATCTGCAATTGCTGGGAGTATCCACACCAACAAAATCCTGGGTTGTTTGAAGCAAATTCTTTTAAAGTATCCCCATGTCACTTACTCTTTTTATGTGCTCCTAAATTCTGTTTATCCTCATTTTTCCAATAGTCCACCTTAACTGAAATCTTAAAAATCAGCACATACCAACAAATAAATAAATTAAAACTCAATGACTATAAAAGTACACAGTCTAACCTGCTTAATTATTAAAAGGTAAACAGAGTACATTCCTGAATTATTTACTCAATCTTTTTCAACTAAAATTTCATAATTTTAAAGCACGAAATATGTGCTTCCTACAAAGACATATAAAAACAACTCCTTTAAAATATTTTGTGAGAAATGCAATGAAGAGTCTCTAAATATCCTCACATACATACATACATGTAAATGCATATATGAATTAAATTTTAGGAGTCTGGAAGAGAAGGGAGGAATACTCTAGTGTAAAAAGGAGGAAGAAAGGCAAAACTTGAGATTTCTCATCATTGGAATGCATGAGAAAAAAAATAAATAAACATGTAGGAAAAAGGGAGGTGAGTGAACATCAATGAACCTTACTCTTATCTGAAGCTAACAAACTGTACAACACAGTGGGTTGTAGAAATAGCACAATGCCAGGCAAACAGCAGGTGCTTAATAAATGTTTATTGACTGACTGATTATTAAATAACGTATCAAATTCAGTTGGAAAACCTACTGGGATGGGGGAGGCTGGTAGAGTTAAGAAAGTGGGTAATGCCTGGGAAGGAATAGTCATAAGCAAAACAAATTTCCTGATCCTGTTATAGGGGGAAGGAGCAGAAAAAAAGAACTAGAATCTAAGAGAGTGCCTTAGGTTGTCTCTTGAACAATTGGTAAATGCCTTAACAAACTGTGGCATATGAATGTAATGGAATATTATTGCACCATAAGAAATAATGAAAGAGGTTTCAGAAAATCCTGGATGGTATGAATTGAGGCACAGAAATGAACAGAATGAGGAGAATTATTTATAAGATAAAAACTTTTAAAAGAAAAACAGCTTTGAAAGACTTTAAAACTCTTATCAGTACAATGAGCAACTATGTCCTCAGAGGAGCCATGATGAAGCATGTTACTTACTTTCTGATAGGAAGCATGTTACTTACTTTCTGATAGAGACACAAGGTGGAGAAAAAGACATCTATTTTTGTCACGGCCACTGTGCTGATTAATTTTTCTTGACTGTGCTTATTTGGTGGCACAGTTCATAGAATGCTGGGCCTGCCTGCAGTCATGAAGAAGATCTAAGTTCAAATCCGGCTTCGGACACTAGCTGTGTGAACCTGCCTTAGTTTTCTCATCTGTAAAATAGGGATAATAATAGTACCTACCTCTCAGGATTGTTTTGAGGATCAATTGAGATAATAATTGTGAAATACTTAGCACAGTGCCTGGCACATAGTAAGCACTATATAAATGTTAGCTCTTATTAGCTATTATTATTTGTCACAGCTTTTTGCCCTTTTCTTTTAAGGAGAGGGTTTGGGGTGGGAATGGGAGGAGTTGCAACTGTGGAGCCAAAAAAAAAGAGGGTAATTTAACATTTTTTAAAATTTCACAGACAGGATCAGAAAGATGTTCAAAAAGAAACACAAACAACCAGGACAATTTTGATAGTTATGTGTAAAGCTAATTTTACAACAGAAAAAGCATTTTGAAATGGAGATATACATATATACATAAATTCACAGTTTCATATAGAAACTTCTTTTTGTGTTCTGGGGTGTGTGTGTGTGTGCGCGCGCGCGTGTGTGTGTGTGTGTGTGTGTGTGTGTGTGTGTGCAAATACTCTTTTCTGGCTGTTTAAATTAAGAATAAAAATAAAATTTTAAAAATCAGGTGTCTATTAGGAGTATACAAAATTTCTAATTTTTATTTTCCTTCTGTATGCATGGCTCCACAAAATGACAGGGTGGTTGGTGCATGGAAAAGCAAATGCTAATTCAACCAATCTACTTGATTGAATTAAATAGTGATTTGAATGTTGATTAACTAGATCTTCTGATTAACTGACGATTCACCAGTAGACCACAGATATAGAAGGTATTGGAGACTACTGAGTAACGAGTTTGTCTTCTCATGATTTGCCCCCCCATCAGTGCATAAAAATTTTGATTAAATAAATTATGGTTAACTAAGGTTATGCTATAGGTGATGTCTTCCCCTCTTGGTATATAAGCAGCAGCAACTATCTTGCTTGTATGTGTCCAAGCCCCAGAATTTATGCAGAGTGCCTCTATAACTGCAAGTTTTTTCTTAAGGAAAAAAGATTTCTCTTGAACCCTTAGTTCCCACAGCGGCAGAAAGAACTATATAAAAAGATACTTAGCTTTAAACTTTACTTCTGAAGCAGAAATTTGTCATGGATTATTTTGCATCCTAATTATTTGTATATGTAACATCATCCTACTAGATTCTAAGCTGTTTACTTTATCCAAAGTTTGTGTATCCTCCAGCATCTAGGATCCTTCTCTGTACACAATAGGTCCACAAAAGTTTGTGGAATTCAGTTAAATTGATGAGGTGTAATGTATGCCTCTATATCTTAAATGAGCCACTATTTCCTTAACATAAGAAACAGCTTAAAAGCACTCTGCACTGACTAAATTTCACTAAGTAGTTTCATAACTTGCTGGTACATTTTACTTCAGTTTTATGCACTTGAGTTTATACACTTGACTTTCATGTAACTTGAAGAAAGGGCTCTCCTTCCTCATAAATCTCCAAGGGTCAAAATGCTCCCACAAAAAATAGATATGGAATCCTCCAATAGGTGCAAGTCTTCTACCTCCTCCCCAGAAGTACTTTTGATAAGGCAGAGAAATCTTATAATTGTCTGTTTTAAGGAACAACCCAGATACTGCCATAAAATGGCTTGTTGGCATGATCGATCATTGATCCTTCAGCAGCTTAATATAAAATGCTCTAAGATGATTACCTTCCAATTACGGACTTATCTATGATTTTTAAAATTTAATTTAAAGTAAAATAAATCTATTTGAGGGCAAAAGAGTTAACGCAGTGGCTAAAACTGTAGCAATTTGAAAACTTCTTGGCATCCCCATTTTTCTGACAGATTGAGTGTTCCCAATGACAGCAATCTCATTGTACCATAGAACTTGCACTCAGTGTACCAAACTTTAGATTTCTAGGCACACCCACTGATGACAAAGCCTGTTAACAAGACAACATTTGCTATTATTATTACAGTCACCACTTTTTTCATAATAATTTCTTTTGTCTTTTTCAAAAGATTAATAAAAACTTGGTATTTAAAGATAATATATTTGCGAAGAGTCAGACACAACTGAAAAACAACTGAACAACAACATTTGGACCATCTATTCCAAATAATATTTATTTAATTTAATCTACAAAATCACAGCTTCAAACTACACTGTTCAAATTCAAGAAGAATTCATGGGAATTTACTCATGAATTTAGTCTTTAAAATGATGTACAGTTTAGCCCCCACCTCTGGTGCCACCTTTCAACACACTTTTATACAAATTTTTATGTAAAGATTATAAAGTCTCTTAGAGCAAACTGAAAAATGAACAAAGCCTCCCTGTTCTGCTTCTGACTTTCTGAACCGAAGCTTCTTAGCTCCATACAGGTAAGTACCCTCTCCCCGACCCTGCCATTTTTCAGCTCCATTTTCTGTATTGTCTTTTGCCAATGGAAGATAAGATCCTTGAGAGCAAGAATTTTTTTTACTTGTATTTATATCTTCAATGATTAGCACAGTGCCTATAACACAGTACTTAATAAATGCCTGTTGTCTTTTCTAGCTTTGTCCCTCTTGGGAGAGAAATCATAGAGAATTCTTGATTTTTTTATGCCTCTATGACTACAAATTTGAGCCTATCTCTTCTTAACAATCCAAGAAGCTTCTATTCTTTTTCTTGTTCTACCGTGCAGTATGTGGCACAGTGGATAGAGTGCTGGACCTGGAGTCAAGAAGATTAATCTTTCTGAGTTCCAATATGGTCTCAGATACTTTCTAGCTATGTGACCCTGGACAACTCACTTAACCCTTTTTGACTCAGTTCTTCATCTGTAAAATGAGCTGGAGAAGGAAATGGCAAGCCACTCCAGTATCTTTGCCAAGAAAACCCCAAATGGGGTCACAAAGAGTCAGCCAAGATTGAAATAACTGAACAACAACAACAACAACAAGAACCCTACTTCTAACCCTAGCCCTTAGGGCCTTCTGATCCTATAGTTATACCACTCCATTTCTCATTCAACTCCATTTTTAAGAGAAATAGTACTTTAGATGTGTTCTCCTCATCCTTTAATCTAAATCTGTAGCCTCAGGTCCTCAGACTCTGGAATTTACTAACTGAATACACTCTTTCTTTGTCTTATTCTTCCTGATCTCCTGTTCTGTTAGGATCTTTATCTGTTCCATCTCACCACTCCAATTTTAGCACAAAAGTATACTCACTTCTCTATTTAAGAAATATTAATAAAGAATATAAAGAGAGTAACAGCCTGATCACTGAATATTCAAAGTGACATATACATTAAAAATTCTCCCCACTTAAATATTAAACATAAATGGTCCTAAAGAAATGAAAAACTAAGTCTCATTCTATATCTCTTCATAGGGTACTCTGCTGAACTAACACTCCCATTAGCCTCATGAGAAATTAATTAATTTATTACAATGAACAACCATTATTAAGTACCTTCAGTGTGCAAAGCAATGTCCTAGACTTCTGGAGAGACACAGAGTTTAAATAACACACAATCCAAGCTCTCAAGGAGTTTATAGTCTACTCCAGGATGAGTAATAAGAAGGCCAAATATTAGGAAATATGAGGATTTCTATAGAAAGGGAGAGAATGTAATAGAGTTCAACAAAAAATGATGGACAGGGATAGTATTCCAGGCAATGTTAACAATCTGAGAAAAGACATGGAGAGATGAGACTGTGCTGGATTTTCAAGAATCTAAGCAGTTTGGCTAGAAGACTGAGTGAATTCTGGGAAGATTAATAGATGTGGTTGAAAAGGTAGGGTGATGCTACATAGCAGAGGGCCTTGAATAAAAGAACCTAGAGATGTCTAAATTTATTTGAAAGTTATTAAGGAGTCCCTGAAGATTTCTGATCAATGGAGTTACATGACTAAATTTATGGGAAGGAAGATGATTCTGGCCAAGAAATACAGATAGAATCATTCACTGATAAATGTCTAATGGACCATAAGCTTCTTAAAGAGCAAAGACGGGTTTCATGTTTTCATTTTTTCTTTGTATCCCTATCATCTAGCAGAGCACATGGTGCATAGGAGATACCTAATAAATGTTTTAGTATTAACTTATTCATTCATTCATTCAAAAAATATTGAGCATCTATTCAACAAAAGGCACTTTTTCATATGATTCCCAGGCTAAGGAATGCTCATTCTCTAGAGCTTGGAATGTTCTCTAACATCAGAATATTTGGAAGAATGTCTATTATCCATCTCCATAGGCAGTGTGGAACAGCAGACTTCACAGAAGGCCAACCCTGGATATAGGAAATACTGGTTTCAAGTCCTATTTCTGGGACTCTTGGCAAATCACCTGACCTATCAGTGCCCTAGACAACTGTCTAAGATACCAAGGAGTTGACAGTTTTTATCAGTAGAGGTAGTTTCTACCCAAGGAATTTCCCACACAGGTGAAACTGTAAGTCTGAATCAAATCAAAACAGCACATACCATACATATGCCTGGACCAGGGCTGAAAGTAACCTAAACTAATTTATTATTTCATCTCTCAAAATCCGCAGATTTGTCTTCATCATCTCTACTGTTAATAAAAGAATGACATTTCAATAAAGGGTCAAAGATTTAGAGGTAGAAAGGAATTTACAGTTTAGCTAGTCCAATCTCCTATTTTACAGATATCATCACATAGGCCCACAGAGGTGAAATGATTAGTCCAAGATCACAAAGGTAACAAATGGCAGAGCTGGGATCAGAGCCTAAATCCTCTCGTGATAGCCAATGTTCTTTCTACTATACAATGCCACCACAATGAGAAAGGGACAGTATCTATTTTCCAACATGGACCTCTCTAGTGAAAACTGGGATAAGCTGTTCCCTTCAACCATGAAATATATGTCATTAGGTCTAATAGCAATTCTATGTCATCTAATGCACATTCCTATATACAATTTGGAATTTTTCTTTAACATTATGGTTTGAGCCAAAGGTTCATTTATAGTCTTCTAGCTCTATTCATACTCAAAGCAATTAATTTTATAATTTTTCAGAGAACAACAAATACTTTACTTTGTTGAGATAAAAAAAGGCTATTCCCTTTATCCCTATTAACATTGTCATTCTATTTTAAACATTTATTAAACTTATTAAGCATGACTTTTTTGTAATAAATTCATCTTATTCATTGTTCATGATTTTTTTGTCCTCAAATGTTTACTGATTTCCCCCCCCACCCAGTGTCGAATTGAAGACAGTGTCTGACGCAATGTAAATCTACTGCCAGTTACCTAATTTTTATTTATTTTAACATTTTTTCTGTATTTATCCCTCAAAATCCCATGTCTTCATAAACTTACTATTCAGAATGTAGAGTTAATAGTCTAATATGCTTATTAACCAGATATCCTGATTTCATATTTTTCAAGTCTCCTTTTAACTGCTTCTCATCAATAGCAATCTATTTTCAGCAGTTTCACACTTATTCTCATTGTTCGACATTGCACATTCTCCATCAGTCTAACTATTCAATTAAATTTAAGTCTGATAAAGATTTCAAATGATAGTTCATTAATCTATATCTTTGGGATATGTTACTTATTAATTAGTAAGACTATCATTTTCCATTGTCCACCTTGGAGTTTCTGTAATAAATTCTACTGCCAATCAGCTTTCATTAACTTATCAACCCTTCAATTTGTGATAACCAATAAATCGTATTCTACATTTCTGACATCCAATTCTTTCTCACCTATTCTAGCTGCATAAATCACTAAGGCCAATTGTGTCAAAGTATTTTTTAGCTCCAACTAGGATTCTATAAAAACGCTAAAGCTGCAACCAATCTAAACAAAAAATTTACTATTCATTTACTTTGGAATATCAATGTAATCTTGATTTTTTTTAAAAGAAAATGAAATTTTTTAAAAAAATGATTAAAAGCAGGTTCAGTTGAATTCACTATGAAATAAATGAAAACACCTGAGACTGCTAGTAAAATAAACCTTGAGATGGTTAAAATATCCTTTCTAAATAATGAGAACATTTAGATGATTGTCTATGGGAAACACAGATTAGACTTTCAGTGGTCACAAAATGCTTGACCTTCATAGGTAAACTGAATGCAGCAAGCATACCACTAAATTATACAATAGGGGTAGGAGTGAGGAATCTGTCTGAACAATAACATTTTCAAAAGCTCCACAAAATAATTGATTCATCAGAGCAATAACTAGAAGATTCTTTCTTTTTCCTGATGGTTTGGGGAAGGCTCATGAAACAATAGACTGTGCAACCAGAGAATAAAGCCTTCAAGCCTCACTTGTGCGTATATAATGTTTTATTACCAATATTAATGCTCTTGCCATGTATTTGGTATGTCGTGGGAACGAGTTCCCCAAAGAACACAGGTTAGCTGATCTCGGGTTCCTGATGAAATCACATGATAGAAGCTTTCACACACAATCAAGCTGACAGTCACTTACTCAGTACTCTGAGGCACCAATTTTTCCCTGTAGATGTTAGTATAGCACGAATCATGAAGTGCCAAAATTTTGAGTAAGTGCAAACCTGTCATCTTTGCTCAGATATCAGCAAAAAGCACCAGTTAGATACTTGTGGAAACCAGTCAGGTTTCCTGAACTAAAGATAGGAATTAAAAGTAGTCCCCTGATCTGTTGCAGTTTATCTACCTCTCTGAAAGGAATAAAGCATCCTCCAGCAGGGATTATTCTAACTTGTTGCTTCAATTCAGTAAATATTTATTAAGTGCCGATTGTCTACAAGACATATAGTAGGCAATGGGGATGATACAAAGAAGGGTAACATATAGTTCCTGATCTGAAGAAATTTACAATCTAATAGGAAGCTCAAATATGCAATATTTTTATAATATGCAACTTTAATATCTTGAAACTGAACTACAACTTCTGGAACACCACATATAATAATATAAAATAGAATAAAGTAAGGACAAAAGGAGGGGAAAATAAAGCACAAAGCAAAATATATAGACATGCAACCAAGCATGTATAACATCCTGCACAATATCTGATTTAAAAAAATACAAAGATAAACGCTGATGCAATTTACCTAATGGAAAACATGTTTACATTGACAAGAATCATAGTTATTCATTCATGGAAATCAGAGTTAGAATCAGTGAAATTTGGCTCAAACTAAATGCACATTCATCAGACTACAGACTGAGTCGATCTTCTTTGATATAGTGGTCATATTATGAACAACCTTGGGGAAGGAGAAATAGGTTAGGAGACCAAGTGATTAGTAATTAGTAATAATTAGTAATACCAAGTCAATTAGTAACATAAAATTGAAGTCCTGTTATAAAAGAGACTGAATCTCTGAATAATTCAGCATTCTAAATCTTCAGAGACCTAGCTATTGTTAGTTATGCTTTTACTCGTGGTTTGCTACTCAGAATCATTAAATTATCTACTGCGTTTTATAATATGCTATAAGTAATAATACTTCACATTTACATAATTATTTAAGTTTTACAAACAACTTTAGACACATTCTTTCACTTAATTCTGACAATTTATGAGAGCGGTACTGTAGGTATCATTATACCCATCTTGCAGATGAAAATGAGGACTAGTGAGCAGAAATGACTTGGCCATAATTATATAGTTAATAAGTGCTGGCAAGGCAGGATTTGAACCCACATTCTGTGCTCTTTCAATTATCATGCTATTAAGAAGTGAATAATGGATTTGAAGTCAAGAGGACCTAAGTTCAAAACCAACTTCTTATACTTACTACACCTGTGTAACCTCAAAGAAGTGGACTCTCTGGACCTCAGTTCCCTCATCTGTAAAAGAAGTATTAGACTAAATGGGCTCTACAGCCCCTGCCTGTGTAAATCTATGACTTGACCATCACTTAAGGTAAACCAAACACACAAAGACTATTGCCTAAAGTCCATACTAATTCACAAATGCTTTTCTTAGAAAAAAATCTGAGAGGACACTGTCTTCTTCTTCAAAGCATCTTCCCTTAATATTAGAGACAGGGGAAGCTTCAGAGACCAACTATTTACAAAAGCCTAGTTAGTTCAGTCTGAGGTCAGGCCTCATTAATTGCCATCACCCCTAGCAACCTAACCAGCACAGATCAATTCCCCAGTTCTTTCTCTCCATTTACTGATAAAAACAAACTAGCACTGCACCCCTTCCCCCATGGTAATACCAATACCGGACTCATTTCCTAATGGGTCTGGCCCATAGGAAGACACACAGACTCATACAAGTAACTTGAGTAACCAGATGGTACAGAGGCAGAATTCCCAAGTACAGATTCCTATAAGAATATCCCAGTGTTGGAATCACCCCCAAATGATTCACCTATTCTGCAGTAACAAGCTGAGACAGACAGTCATCAATCAGACCACAGCAACTAGACAAGTTCCCAAGGCTGGTAGATGTTGCCCCAGGCTAACTCCTTTCATTGGAAGCTTTGGCCCATGGGGTGGTTTGTGAGATTGCCTTCAGGTTGCCCCACCCCTGCATCCTTGATTCCCAGGACCTTTTAAGTTGTGCAAATTGATTCTAAGGACAGCATGGGATTGGTGAACCCAGTCTGATTAGATATTGCTGAATAAGTCTACTTTTGGTGCCCCAGGGCATCTTCTCCTTGGCAGCAACAAGAAACTCTGCCACTAACAAAGCCTTAGCAAACATTAGATGTCTATTCACTCTTCCCTCAAATGCACTTAATTACTCATTTTTAGCTTGCGAAAACATTGCTGTGCAGTGACAAAACTTACCATTTCTTTGGCTAGATCACAGAGTGACAAATTCCTACTTATATGACAAGGACTGCATTTGCTACCAATTTATGGCTAGCCTTGATCAATCCACATCAGATATGAGCAAAATGAAATGGAGACTTAAGAGCTTCTGTGATGCACATGAGTGGTGATATGAACAAAGGGACAACTGGCTAACCATAAGGTCCAGAATGTGAAGAAAGGAAAACTGAAGCCAGAGCAGAGGCAAGACAGATAGCCGGGAGAGGTGAAGTGACTAGAGGGTGAGGGAGTGAGAATGAAGTAAATGGGTTTGGGAGGAAGGGGGCAGAGAGAGATGGAAGGAAAGGAGATTGCAATCTAAGAGAGGAATTTCAGAGTTTGTAGATCAGAGACGCAGGATAATTATGGATGATGTTGAGATCAAAGGTTAAAGGCAGCTAGGTGGCACAATGGATAAAGTGTCTGAGCTGGAAGTCCAGAAGAACTGAGTTCAAATCCAAGCTCAGATACTTAGTAGCTATGTGATTCTGGGCAAGTCATTTAACCCTGTTTGATTAAGTTTCCTCATCTGTAAAATCAGTTGGAGAAGGAAATGACAAACCATTCCAGTACTTTTGCCAAGAAAACCCAAAAGTCACAAAGAGTTGGACATGACTGAAAAATGACTGAGAAAACAAACAGTATTGAAGAGGGTAGCCAAAGATGTACTGTCTTTGATCTTAGTATTGAAGGAAAGGGTCGGATAACCACATGTTACTTATGACGTAAAGAGATTCTTGATTAGGAGGAGGGTAAAAAGGAAGTAGATTAAAACTAGATGACTTTTAAAATCTCCTCCAATGATTCCAAATATTTACTGAGTATCCAAAAGCAAGATATAAACCCTGTCACTGAGGGGCATATATTACAAAGCAGGCCAGGACAGTGGGAAGAATGCTGGATTTGATGTCAGAGTACCTAGATTTGAATCCTGGTTCTGTCACTTACTACATTCAACATGACCTCAAGCAAATCATTTTACTTCTCTGGTCCTCAGTTTCTTCATCTGTAAAATGAAGGAGTTGGAGTTGATGACCTATGGCAGTCCTTCTACATTCAAATCGACTATCCTATGTACATAAATCCAATAATTACAAGAGTGATTTGATGCGAGGGGGAAGCTGAAGAAAACTAAAAGACAAGATATAGGAGGAAAAGGAGATGGGGAAAAACAATTGTTTCAGCATGGACAAATGTCATGTCTATTTTCATATCATCAGGTAAAATTTTTTTTTTTTGAAATCTGCTGCTATAAATTTCCAATGTCCTCAGACGCATTTGTCTGCAAATTGTAGCAAAAGAGGCTGTTTATTTCAATAACATGAAAAGAGCAAAAAAATATTCTGTGCTATAAGTAAAGAAGTAGAATGTGTTATAAGGAAACGGATGAGACATACATTTTTCACTGCTTACACTGCAGTTAACTGACTCACTAGCAGAGAAAAACTAAAATGGTGGTTTTATCTCTGATGTTTATTGATACACTTCACTTCTGTGGTATAGAAAATCTGTCAGAGTGAGAAACAAACCCAGCAGATAAGTAAGTAAATACTTACGAATCTTCCCAAATAACAAACTTCCACACTCCTACCCACCAAATGTTACCTGAAATATGGGCATGGAAATAATGCTTCCAGTGAACCAGGGCTCAGCAAAATGGCATTTTGTTTTCAGGTGGCAGCTTCAACTGACTAACTGCTGTGCTAGGGCAGGTAGGAAGAATCCTAGGGCAACATACCCTGAACTGTCTGTTAACATTTCAGAATTCTTTTCACAGCCGGATGCCAGACCAATTACTCATCATGAATCAATAAGGTTCTGTCTTTATAGTGTTCCTGAAATCTCACAGCTGAGACCTATAAAAACAAATCAATCAATCAAGTAAAAAGCATTTAGTAAATGTTTACTATGTGCTAGGCTCTGGGAAAATAAAGACAATAAGGGAAATGTTCCCTGTCATGAAAGAGCTTATAGTCTAAAGGGGTAGATAACATGAACAAGTAAAAGTCTATACATGATGTAAACAAAATGAAGACAAAGGAGTCTGGGAAGGGAGGGCACTAGGCAGTTCCCTTGAACTTGAAACCAGGGCTTCCAAAGGGAGAAAGTGCATTCCAAGCATGGGAGATAACCACTGCAAAGGCATTGTGAAGAGATTTAAATGTCAAACAACGGAGTTTATATTTGATCCCAAAGGTAATAGGAAGCTGCTGGAGTTTATTAAGTAGAGGACTGACATGATCAAACCTGAGCTGTAAGAAAATCACTTTGGAGGCTGTGTGGAGGACAGATTGGTGTAGGGAAGACACTTGAGGCAGGAAATTGAAATAGTCCAGGCTAGAGATGACAATAGTCTGAACAGGCATAGTGATAAATATTCTTAATAATTTAAGAAGAAATCCCCTGACCAATCAAACCACTGACGTAGGTGGTTACACATGGATGACAGTTTCATCATTTACATATGGATGTCAATTTCACAAGTATAGGGTAAGGGTTTGGGGGGGGGGAGGCAGGAGTATGAACAGAGAAATTTTCTTATCAAGTTGTTGAGCTTATAGCAAAGTTAGCTTTTGTTTGGCTCTTTAAATGTGTCTTCCTGTGGAGGATACAGACAATGCCCATTGGTGCCTCACTGAGGTAACTAAATTTATCTTCTTAAGTGTTAGTAACTGAGGATAGTTAGTTAGTGTGGGCTATTTTGGGTTTGAGGCATTCATTTGTGTAGGTATTATAAGGGGGCCAAACAGACTTTTTAGTAAGATCTAGAAAGACAGCTGGGTACAGACCAAAAGACAGATCCTGAGATGGCAGCCTCTTGGCCCAAGAGATGAGAGCAGATAGGGACAGGGCTAGTCTAACAAGAGTACCTGGACCCTGAAGTCCTGGACTCAGGCTTGGAAACGAAGCTGCTGAGGCTCTTACACCTGAAGTACAAAGTGTGGCAGCCAGAGACTACCCTCTCTGAGGCTAAATGGGAGGATGGGGAATGATCAATCACTCCCAAAGAAGAGTGCTACACCATTGCATAGATATCACTCCCTCTACACTCAACTTCCCACCCTCAGCATCAAAATCTGATCTCATGGCTTTAGCTTCTGGTGTGTGCCAAGTTCTCGTTCTCTATCTCTTGTTATAGCTGAAAAGAGTTCATCATGGTCTGTTAGCTCCCTCACATAAGCCCAACACAAAGGGTGGCTTTGATCCACATTACTCCAAGACAACTAAATCATATCAAACTGATCCAAAATATCCCAAATCAATAAATTAATCCCCAATGGTAGAGACTAAAATCTCCCTAATGAGGTGCCCATTGGCATATCCACACCCCTTATAAGAAGCCCAAAGATTCATTTCCCTGTAAACTCATTAGGGGATTTCCCATTTAGGGAAGTAGAGAAGTTCTCTCAACCTCCTACCATTGAAATAAGGTGTTTTTTGCTGGCTTCTAAGTACAGTTTTTATTTTTAGGTCATAATTGTGATCTCTGTAGCTACCTAAAGCTCCTGTGTTTAGTCAGATTCCTAGATACCACACCAAGCATCTCATAGCCTTCTCTAAAGTTTAGAGTAGTTAAACAAGTTGATCACAAAAGTATCAGAGTAAAGATGAGAACCTAGATCCTCCTGACTGCATGTTGACTAGTTGTGCTTTAACCTGTCTATATCTAGTCTCTACATAATTGTTTGCAGGTTGCCTCCCCCATTAAACTGTGAGCTCCCTGAAAGCCCCTCGTTTTTGACTTTTTTGTATCCTGAGCACTTAGCACAGTCCCTGGCATATCATCATGCCCTTAATAAATGCTTGTTGACTTGACTTAATCAAATGGAAATACCATAGATGTACTATAGGTACACAAACACATATCAAGTAATTGGGCAGTAAGATGTAGTGATAATGGCACTGAACAGGAACTCAGAAGCTCTGGGGTCCTGGCCCCACTAAGGTCCCTAGTAGTTCTAAAACCCTGTGATTTTTCACTTACATTTTTTGCCTTGCTAAATCAAAATTCACAAAAATAATTCTCCCAAGTTCATACAGGTAAAATTTCTTCCAATAAAAGAAATTTGAGCAATCAGTCTTTATTTTTCTATCTTCCCAAATTATAATTCTAGCAATGTTCCAAATATGTGATAGCTCTGAAAGAAAGTTCATGGAGCTGTCAAATTCAAACTCATGGAATCTGTATTTTAAAAAATTCCAAACTCTAAATTATATCAAGATATGCACAGCCAAGATATAGATAGGATAAACAGCAAATAGTCAACATGGAGTCACAAATCACCCAGGATAACTGAAAGCAAACAACAAAAATGTGTCTATTGTCTGCATCTGAATGACAAATTATGACCAGAAAAGAACCTTCAACTTCAAGACTTTGGGAAAGAGAGGTGATCTTTCCTTCTAGTTTGTAATTTTTTTAAACTATTAGTATCATACTGGAAATTTTTTTTATTTTAATATCATAATGTTACATAAATTAAAAACAGATTTATTCTATTCTATTATTTATGTTACTTTAAATTTAAATTTTATGTTTTAAGGTTAAACTACAACAATACTGCATTAATATTGCTCAGTTTTTATTTCTGGAACACAATGAGAACTTGCAGAATCACAAAAGAAAAAGTGACTACACATGATATCAAAATATATACATAGCAAATTAAATGAAATAATTAATGTGAAATAAAAAACGGATTTAAGGAAACCTGGTGATCTTTAAATGAATTTAAAAAGCTTTACAAAATAATGCATTTCCCTCAAACTATGATTTTACCTGCTAGCTAGGGTGGAGTGGAAGTAAGGAAAGAAGAAGAAAGAAGTTGAAAAGGAAAGGGAAAGGAGAGGGGAAGGGAAGGAAAGGGGGGGAAAGGGAAACGTAAAAGGAAAGGGAAGACAAAGAGATAGGGATGAAAATCAGAAAAGGAAAGGAAATGGGAGAGTGAAAAGGAATGAAAAGAGAAAAGAAAAGGGAAAGGAAAGAGAAAAGGAAAAAGAAAAAGGGAAAGGAAAAGGGAAGGAAAGGGAAAACAAAAAAAGAAGGAAAAGGAAGGGAAACGGAAGGAGGGGAAAAAGGAAAGGGATCAGAATTCAATTCCAGCTAACAAGCATTTACTAAACATCAGATATCTGTAAGAGGAGGAAAGAGAAAGGACGAGGAAGGTTATCTCAGAAGGAAGAGAAATTATCACTAGCAGTGGGGAGATCAGAAGAAGTTTCCTGTAAAGGTGAGATTTGATCTGAGCCTTGAAGAAAACCAGGGAAGCCAGAAGATGGAAGTGAGGAAGAGAGTTTCAAGCATGGGGACAGTCAATGAAAACACTAATAACTTAAGGAAGCAATGAGGAGGATCAAGACATCCCACAGGAGGCGAGGCCCATGCTCAGCCCTGAAGAAAATTGGGGTGACATGAGGTAAAATGAGGAAGAATTCTAGACATGGGAGATAACCTACCAAAGGCACAAAGGCAGCAAATAAAATGCCAGCAAGGAGGCCAGTTCATCTAGAGCGCAGAGTACATGACGAGAAATAATATAGCCGCTGAAGCATTTTGAGCAATGTAGTGACAATTCTCAGAGTTTAAAAGATTATTTTGGTAATTACAGGGAAGATAAATTAGATAGGAAGGACTGGAAGCTGCGAATACAATTAAGTGGCTGTTTCAATAGGTCAGATGACAAGGACTGGGACTTTGGACTTGCATCACCTCTTGAAAATACATCATCTCTTTTCTGCTCAAGCCTCCCAAATCAGAAGGCCTTTTTTTTTTAATCAGTACTGACCACCTCCTCCTTCTGAATACTCTCTCTTCCTTGGCATTACTATTTTGGTTTCCTCTTAGTTGGCTGACTGCTTCTTCTCAGTCTCCTTTCTTTGGTTCATCATCCATATCACACCCCAAAACTGTTAAGTGAATTCTAAAGCTCTATTCTGGGCCCCCCTTCATTCTCTCTCTACATACTCTCATTTGGTGACCTCATCAGTCCACATGGGTTTAGTTATCCTCTTTATTCAGATGGCTCCCAAATCTCTGTATCTAGCCCTCATCTCTTTCAAGCTCTAGTCGAGCTATCTTCAACTATCTATCAGATATTTTAAACTGAATGCCCCAAAAGCATTTCAAACTCAACACAATCAAAACTGAACTCATTATTTCTATTTTTCCCCAAAAAAATGCTGGCCTGTCTTCAATATCTCCCTACTTCTTTCACTTTCACCACCACCTTTTCAGTTACCCAGATTTACAGCCTTGGTGTTATATGCAACTCTACTCTTGCTTCACTCTCTCTAACCACATATCCAATCAACTTCCAGATCTTGCACTTAAGCTGTTCTGTTTCATACTGAAATCTCTTCACAATCAGGTTCTCTATTATCTTTCCAATTTTCTTACATATTAGTTATGTCCTCAAACTCTGTGATCTATACATACTGGCTGTACCATATAAACTGCATTACCCATCTCCTTGCTTTTTCACTGGCTGTGTTTCATGCCTGGAATGCACTCCCTCCTTACCTTTGTCTCTTGAAAACCCTAGTTTCCTCCAAGACTCAGCTCCTTCTGAATAGTCTTTCTTCCTTGGCATTACTATGCCCTTGCCTGATCTACCCAGCTATGAACACCTACCCCCTACTCCCTCCCCCAAATCTTATATTTTCCTTTTCTATGTTTTATACATATTTATTTATGTATATATTGTCTTCCCCCTTTACAATATAAGCTCCTTGGGTACAAGGACTGTTTCATTTTTTATGTTTGTATTCCCAGAGTCTAACATGGTGCCTGGCATGTAGTAAACATTTAATAAGTGTCTGTTGACTGATTGGTTGATTGGGTGAGTTGATAGTTATGTAATCAGAGAGGAGGGGATAAATTCAAGAGATACTGTGGAGGAAGAATCAATAACACAATTTTATGTAGGGGTAGGAGGAAAGAGGAGGAAGAATTAATGATGGCTCAGGTTTTGAACATAAGTAAAAAGGTCACCCTCCTTATTAAAGTTTAGAGGTCAAAGTTAGCATGGAAGACAATGACTTCCATTTGGAAAGTAATAGTAAGGTTTATGATTCTTTTCAAGTGTTTGGTATCCTCCCTTCTTTTGGAAAAATCTTTAGAATAAATATCTCAATGTCCTCAAAACTGTGTCACCACCTCCATTCAGTATAGGCCTGTTTAGTAAATACTGGCTCTTTTATATCCTCTCTTCCTGACTTTGTTTACTTTAGTGCCATTTTTATTTCATGCAGCACATCTGGAACTATAATATTAAGATTGGAATTATAAGATTAATTGATTTTCTTGTTAACTTTTCTGTACATTTGCTTTCCTCCACTGGCTCACATTGTTTTATGAAGTGATTATGTTCAAAAATCTTCTACTATCTTCTTGTTTCTAGGGTCTTTTTGTCTTTCTATTGTAGCAGTTGATTCCCAGAAGTTAAACTTCCTTAGGAAATTTTTGTTGTTGTTCAGCTATTTTAATCATGTCTTGACTCTTTGTGACTCCATTTTAGGGTGTTCTTGGCAAAGATACTGCAGTGGTTTACCATTTCCTTCTCCAGCTCATTTTACAGATGACGATACTGAGGCAAACATGATTAAATGACTTGCCCAGGGTCACACAACTAATAAGTGTGTAAGGCCAGAATTAAACTTAGGAAGATGAGTCAGCACTCTATCTACCACACACCTACTTGCCCTCCTTAGAAAAAAAGTGACCACTTATGTTAGTCTGTACTTTTAACTACTTCCCAGTTTTTAGCACTGACAGACTAAGTGAGGTAGAATACCTCAATTCCATATCATATCCACTCATTTTTATTTTCTTCTAATTTAATATTGGTTTGTATCTTAGTTCTAACAATTAGATGGTCTGAATGTACAAAGAAAGCTGATTTGGAAATAATTCAAATCCTGATACTAGTCACTTTCTGTCTGTAAAATATTTTTCTTGAGATGTTATTCAATGTGGTACTCACTATGTCTACTGCCTCATCATTATCTTCTTGAAGAAAAGTTTCATGACACATAGGTGTGAAGCTTTTTTAATAGTCTAAGAATCATTAGTTTCTCTTTTTTCTTACTCCCAAATCTGTTTTCCAAAACATTTTGGCTGTCCTCTGATAAACCCAACTTTACAATGAATTCACAATGTATTAAAATATATGTTGATTCCATTTGGAAGGTCTTATCGAGTTCTTTACAGAATTTCTCTACCTCCTCCTATACAAGGGACATTGGCACAAAAGCTGCAATTACCTCCACAGTGGTCTTTTTGCAAATGCTTATTATAACCACTGAAATATGAAATGATGCTTCTCACTGTCTTTGGATAGACAACAAAACCAATTCTACCAATTCCTTTCTTTGCCAAAGAGAACCTATGAGCCATCCTTCCATTTATCTGCAACTTTCTCTTGCTTCTTGGTTTCATAAGCTCGGGAGAATGTCAAGATTGACTCATAAGTGCCTGGACAAGGTTATGATATTAAAAGGACCAACAGTTAAGTTCATTTTTATATAAGATTTTAAACTATGTGATTCTTATCATGGTCTTTCAGGTCCTGTTCCACAGCTCTATCACTGTCACTGCAGAAAAGTAAAGTGAGTGAGGTGGCACACCAGAGAGAGTGCTGGGCCTAGAGTAAGGAAGGACTCAGTTCAAATCTGACCTCAGACAATTACCAGCTCTGTGACCCTGGGCAAGTCATTTAACTCCATTTCCCTCATTTTCCTCAACTAGAGAAGGAAATGGCAAACCACTCCAGTACTTTTGCCAAGAAAACCCCAAATGGGGTCACGAAGAGTCAGACATGACTGAAACCACTGAACAGCAACCACAACAAAAGGGCCTGCAAGCCATTTTTTGTTTGTTTCATGAGTTGCCATGGACAAAGAATGCATTACCCAGTGGGCAGCCTACTGGTGATGAGTCTATCAAGATTTAGATGTGCTAGTCCATAAAAAGCTGGTGTAGTCTGCTGCTGGCACCACAATCAAAGCCTTTCTAGCCTGGCAGAATCTGCCAGAGCTTGAGCTTTACTGTCATGACCTTTGAGAATCAAGATCACTTTGAAGTTACAATAGGCATAGATAGGAGTGTGGCTTCTCACTTATTGTGGGAAAGTACATGGTTAACTGTTGTGGATACAAAGACAAATGGTTCTGGTCCTTAACAACATTACATTCTGCCCATGGGGATGGAGGTGGGAGAAGTGCTGTGGTGAAAAAGAGGAGACATAACTCATACATAGAGGACTGAATACAATACAAATTGAGGAGTCAGGGAATATTTTTTAAAAAATTGTTCAGAGAAAAGTTTCCACAAAGAAACAACCTAGGGATTCTAAGTGGTGGAGATGAGGAAGAAGACAGTATTTACCACATGGATGATAGCATGTGAAAAGACATGGAGGCATCAGATAGAATGGCAAGTTTGGGGAAGTTGTAGGCTAGTTCATCTGGAATATATATTGCATGAATGAGTGATGTACAATAAACTTGGTGAAGCAGGTTGGAGACAAACCAGTCATGCTGAATCTGAGGTAATGGTGGGAGATCCAAGTGGAGATGCCCAACAGATGGCAAAGTTGCAAAGAAGCAAATTTAAGCTCAATATTAACTAAATCTTCATAATAATAAGTTATCCATAAATGAAATGGCTACCCTCTCCTTGGGGATCTTCAAGGAGAAGCTGAATAACTTGTGAAGTGTACTGTAGTGGCTATTTTTTTTAGAAGTGGTTTATACTAGATGTGTACTAAGTTCCCTCAACTCTAAATTTCTGTGATTCTGTGATATGAGCTCAGGGAGGCATTGTGGAGATCATAGATAGATATATAAACTTGGGAGTGATTTGTACAGAGATGAAGATTGTACCCACAGAAGATAAAAGGAATACTAAATGGAGAAGTGTACAAAGAAAAGAGAAAAGGGCCCAAGACAGAGTCTTGGAGGTTCAGTAAGCATTAGATGGATGATGAACCAGAAAAGGATACTGAGAAAGAGTGATAGGCAGGTAGGAGAAAATGAAAAAGAGAGAAGTGTCACAGCTGCTAAGGAAGGAAAGAAAATGGCATTTATTAAGTACCTATTATATGCCAGCCACTGTGTTAAGGACTTTACAAATATTATCTTATCTGAAACTCCTAACAATCAAAACAACCTGGGGAGATAGATACTATCATTGACTTCATTTTATAGTTGAGAAAATTGAGGCAAAGATTAAGTTACTTTTCCAAGGCCATACAGTTTTTAAGTATCTGTCACTAAATTTCAAAATGGGTCATTCTGACTCCAGACCTAGCATTCTATCCACTGTATTTACCTAGCTACTTCTAAAAAGCCAGAAAGAGGTAATACTATTTTCTTAAACCATATAAAATGGGTAAACGAATCAATTTCTATGTACTACAGAAGTGTATCTGAGTATTACACACAGTCAAGTATACATAAAATTTCTTTCTTGATTTTGAATGGGTAGTTTTCCTCCTTTCTCTCCCCAGAAAACATTAACTCTTTAATCACTTTAGGATTATCATAGTATCATGTAAAGAACAGTGGTCAGGAGACCCACATTCTAGTTTCCTTTTCTGATACTAGTTGATTGCATGACATTGGCAAATGATCTCATTTTTCTGGTTCTCAGTACCTTTATCTGTAAAAAGAAGGTATTACATTAGATGATCTCTAAGGTTCCTGCCAGCTCTAACATTCTCTCATTCTGTGAAATCCCAGTTTTCTAGAAGTAATAAATTCTCCCATAAACACTTTCATTCTCTATTTCTTGAATAATTAAGTGGTAACCACTTATAGTCAGTCACTTTTAAGTGGGGCAAATGGCATTTAGTGAAGTCCCCTTCCTTTCTCTCTCTGTCATTGGTCCTCTTTGAGAACTAAGAACTGAACAACAACAACAAAGAAATTTTAATCTGAGATAACCTGACCACCAAACCCAGGACTCCTGTGGATATAAGCACTAAGGCCATATCTGCTGTCAGACTCTTACAGCTCTTTCTTAGGTATTTCTATAGAACGCATTCAGTTGCCAAACATTTGTAGATATTCTTGCCAGAGAGCTCTTTACAAAAATAACACTGAATGGTAACTGATGACATTGTGAAAAGAGAATATGATGGAACAAATTGGCCTCAACTTTGAATTTTCTGGACTTTATTAATTTATGTTGCAATCTTATATTTATTTAAAACATAACTCTGTTCATTTGATGTCCCTATTTGTGGTTTAGGGGTTGTCATTTACTTTAAACAACACTAAAAAAAGAGTCATTTCATAGAATCACACTAACCATGTGATACTTACTTGACAATAACATCTATTATTTAACCTGAAATAAATATGTACAGTCATTAAGTTCCTTTAAAACCCATAGATAGAGCAGGCCTTTTTCTGGCTTCCTCTTTAAAGTATATTACATTCCTCATACACCCTAATAGCACTAGTGTAGCAGGTACATCTGTCCTCAGACAAGTTTTAAAATATGAATTATAATATGTGCCTATCCCATTTCTTGAATATTTATCACTTATTTTGAAAATCATATTTTTCTCAATAGGCAGGAATGGCTTCAGAGAATTAATATTGTGTAATTATGTCTTAAGGACATTTGCATGCCTCAAAAAAGCATTATGAAAATTCTGAAGGTAAGTTTGTACCAGAGAAAAATTGTCTGAACTACAATTTTCTTGACTTTTATTCTGAAATGATGTTTAGAGACTAATTGATTGCAACTTATCAATAGCTTCTCAAATCTGGGGGCAGCTAGGTGGTACAGTGGATAGAGCTCCGGCCTTGAACTCAAGAGGACCTGAGTTCAAATGCCATCTCAGACCCACAACACTTACTAGCTGTGTGACCCTGGGCAAGTCACTTAACCCCAATTGCCTAGCAAAAAGCAAAAAAAAAAAAAAAAAAAGAATAGCTTCTCAAATCTGGAACATTTGGAAATCTACCAAATGTTTGTTGTTGTTGTTTCTGTTGTTCAGTTCAGTTGTGTCTAACTCTTTGTGACCCCCTTTGGGGTTTTCTTATCAAAAGATAATGAGGTAGTTTGCTATTTCCTTTTCCAGCTCATTTTACAGATGAGAAAACTAAGGCAAACAGGGTTAAGTGACTTGCCGAGAGTCACACAGCTAATAAGTGACTGAGGCCAAATCTGAGCTCAGGTCTTCCTGACTCCAGACCTGGCACTCTATCCATTGTGCCACCTACCTGTACCTACAAAATGCTTATTAGCTTGCGTCAAACTGTCCCTATTCAGGGGGAAAATTAACCTATCCTAAATGTCTAAAACAAAATCAGACCTGTTTAGTATTCAGGGACCACAGAATAAAACCAGAGGTAGTGTCATTGTTTGCATGAACTTTTGTCCCTCTGGTTTTACTCAATGGTCATAATTCTCCAACTGACTCAATACCTCCAATGACAGTGCTTCAAGAACTATGTAGGCATAAATGAATTATTCTTGAAGTAATTGATTTAATTCAATAAAAGAAGGTATTGAAGTCCTCTGACTTCATTTCCAAAAGCTAAACAGAATCAGTATTGTGTAACTATTGCTCAATGTGGCAACTAGATTTAGCAGTCACAAGTCTCTAAGAGAGGGGAGCCAAAAAAAATTTGATCAACTGTTGGAAATAGTACTATCCTTGCATAAAAAATGGCTTTCTTATTGCCACACTGAAACTAGTGGTCACAAGCATTCATCTTATCTGTATCAGAAATGTAACCTGTCCTAAAAAGAAATGATTTCCTGAGTGACATTTTCAAATCTAGAGTTATTTTCCAGGGACTTATGGGCAAAAGAAAAAGTGTCAAAAATATCTAGTCTTCTAAATTAATATAAAAAAGATCAAAACCAAAGTTTTTTTCCACTATGAAAAGTGAACCAGGCTTAAGAAAAAAATGCAACTTGAGACATTTCACGCCAAATTTACTATTAACCCATAACAAACTTTTAATCTCCTGAATATGGACAGTGATGTAAATAGAAGCATTACTTAAAGAAAAGGTTAGGAATTATTATTCTGTTTCAGGCCACTAATAGGAGGAAGGAAGGAAGAAGAAGCAATGAGGACTCACATGAAAATTACAGAATAAATTTTGGGCTGTGCGGGGACATTTTCTTTGAGGAGAAGGAAGGAAATATAGAATCATGTAAGCTCAGAGTTGAAAAAGCACTCTTAAGAAGTCATTTGGTCTAAGTTATATCTGAGTAGGAATATCTCTAAATTAATTCTGAGGTTAAGAAAATATAACTTAACCAATAAATACAATAAATCATTTAAATATAATTTAATATCCTCTTATGGCTAGTAAATGATGATAATGACGATAACTAACATTTGTGTAGGACTTTAAGGATGACAAAGTGCTATATAAATATTATCTCATTTGAGCCTCACAACCACTCTGGGAGGTAGCTGCCATTACTCTCCCCATTTTCAGATGGGCAGATGATGGTTAAGTGACTTGTCCAGGGTCATATAGCTAGTAAGCAACCAGCTACCTGCCACAGTTAAAGAGCAAGGAAAAGTAAGAAAGGGAATGAAAGACAAAGAAGGGAATGAGAGAGAGAGAGAGGAGGCAGAGGAAGGAGAAAAGAAATAAAGATAACAACAGATAGATAGACCCAAAGAAGAAAAGACAATGACAAAGACAGAAATGACAAAGAAAAGGGAAAAGTGATGAGAAAGAAAATGAAGAAAAAGAATGCAAAGAAAGAGAGAAAAAGATGAATAATTACTATATGACCCTTATTTACTTTGGTTCCCTTGAGTTATGGGTATCATTCAGTGGATTAACTATCATTTCACACTGGAGGCAGCTACATAGTACAGTGGACAGAGAATTGGATCTACAGCTAGTAAGTCACTTAACTGCTGTCTGCCTCAGTTTCCTCTGTAAAATGGGGATAACAATGGCATCCACCTCCCAGGTTGTTATAAGGATAAAATGAGAAAACACATGTAAAGTGCTCTGCAAACCCTAAGATGGTATATAAATGCTAACAATTATTATTACTGTTGTTGTTATCCTATCTTCGATCATTCTTTACCCTTAAACTTTCAGGAGCTCTATTATAATAGACTGGAGGTAGCGGTACATCGCATGCTGGGAGGTAGGGGAAAAGAAACAGCACTTTATCCCATTGATCAATCACTCAACAATATATCGACAAGAATTTATTAAGTGCCTATGATGTGCCAGTAGCTGGGAAAACAAATATGAAGAATACTACTATCTTTAATTTCAAAGAACTTACATTCTAACTGATAAAAATTGAAATAAAGATTTAGCCCACATGTCAGAAGCTCCTCACACCTGGTATAAACAAAGACCAATGATTCCATCACAACATATAACCAGACAGATGTGTTGATAAATTTCAGCTGAATTCCAGGGGGGTAGGGGAAGAGACAGAGAAGATGAGAGAGAACTGTGCATCTTTAAATTACTTTCACGAATTTAAATTAATATTCAGGTTCTGTACTGTAGTTATGCCAAAGTTATCAATCAAAGTTCAATCAGAGGACTCAGTGGGTTTCAGTAAGTAGCAGTGGATAAGATCAGTGTTATATTAGTCATATGTGGAAGAAATGAGAACCAGCTAGGAAAAGTTCTGATGCTAAAGACAAGGACCATAAATTCCACTAAAAAGATACCCTGACTACAAAGAAAGCCTCTATTGCCAGAGGGAGATCCATAAGTCAGATGCTTTCTTTCTCTGTGTACCAATTCAATCCTGACATTGTCAAATTCCATGAGTAGTGCCAAGCCTAAAGAGGTAAGAGAGGACATGAGAGTTCAGGAGTAGGAAGGTTATGATGATCAGGGCCCAAAGGCAGGAGAAAAAGTAAAGCTGGAAACACCATACTAGCTTCAAGACCTGGCCACGACTAGGGAATCAGCATCTGCCAAAAGGAATTAACAGCTGGTTACCATGTTCAGACAGGGAGCCATCGGGTCAACGTTTCTGTTAAGTCTTTCATGTGAATCTAGAGGGGAAGAACAAGGGGTTACCAGATCAGTAAATTTCAAGAGCTAAGGAATAAAGATTGAAGCCAGAAAGGAGTGTAGGTCTTTATTGTAATGGACCTGGCTTCTGGTAGTTTTATCTCCTACAGAGTTTAGGAACTAACTAGCCCAAAAGATGTCTTTTATCCAAAGCCCCTGGTGAAGTCACTCACTTCAAACAGGTCTCAGCCCAGACTCTCCAGATTACTTTTCCACTTGGAGTTGTCTCCATCGTTTGTGCTCCTCCTCCAAATGGAGAGTTTTCCAGAGGAAGTACTCATGCCAGCCGGGCTCATGTCAAACTCTTCGACTGAACTCATTTTATTCCTCCCAAACCCTCCACTCTTCCTAACTCCCCCATTACTGCTGAGGGTACCACCATTCCCCCAGTCACCCATGCTCACAACCTAGGTGTCATCCTTGACTCTTCATCGTCTCTCACACATCTCAAATTTAATCAGTTGGCAAACCCTGTCATTCCTATCTTTGTAACATCTCTTACATAAGCTCCCCTTCTCTCCTCTGACACTGCTACCACCCTGGAACAGGCCCTTATCACCTCACATCTGGACTGCTGGTGGGTCTGCCTTACTGGAGTCTCTCTCCTACTCCAATCCATCCTTCACCCGGCTATTGGAGTGAGCTTCCCAAAGCACAGGTCTCACCACACGCCCCTCTACTCCATTCATTAGATAGAGCTGAATCCACCTAACAGTGTTCTCATATAGCCCACATATCACTGTCATGCACATGTAGAGATTGTGGGAAATTCTGGCAAATGACTTGCTAAAATTAAAATAGACCATATTCATGAAATTTTCCCTCTTCTAATTCTGCGCAGCTAGACACGGTGGATAGAGTACCAGGCCTAGAGTCAGGAAGATCTGCGTTCAAAGCCTGTTAAAATACATACTTCTTGTGTGATGCTGGGCAACTTATTTCACTCAGTTTCCTCATCTGTAAAATGGTGATAATAATAACACCTTTGTTATGAGTATCAAATAAGATAATATTTGTAAAGCACTCAGCACTGTCTGGAACACAGTGGGAACTTCACAAATGTTTGTTTCCTTCTTTCTTAGCATTTGTAAAACATTGTGGACTAGTTGAAAGAACACTGGATTTATAATCAAGAAACAGCTAGGTTTAACTCCTGAGAGTCAAAAGGGACTTCAGGTTATCTACTCTAATCCATTCATTTTACAAACCAGTAAATGGAGGCCCAGAGAGGTTAAATGATAAGACCAAGGTCATACCAGTAGGCAGTAGAGTGGGAATCCAAATTCAGGTATATCTGCCTTGGGGGATGGAGCTGACATCCTGCACAGTCAGACCTCAATGGCAAGAGCTGGGCTACCAGGTGATTTTAGTCCTAGCTAGCAGTCCTGGTCAGCCTTTCTTCTCCTGTCTGTAAGATATGATGATGGCATAGAGGATAGAGCCTGGGCCTGGAGTCAGGAGTTCAAATCCCACCCCAGATACTCATTAACTGTGTGGCCCTGGGCAAGTCACTTATAACCTGTTTGCCTCAGTTTCCTCATCTGTAAAATGGGGATAAAATTAGCACCTACCTCCCAAGGTTGTTGTGAGGATCAAATGAGATAATATTTGTAAAGTGCTTAGCATAGTGCCTGACATATAGCAAGCACTATATAAATGTTAGCTATTATTATTATGGTTGTGAGGAGTCTGACAGACATTGTTCAGTCTTTGACGATGGAAAGAATCTACTTCTCCTTTCCTAATCTTTTTCATCTCCCAACTTGTGAATGGAAAGTAACCAATCAGAAAGAAAAAAGAAAGTAAACAAGGATGAAGGAGTGCATATGCCAACTGACAAAAGAACAGTAATACAGAAGGGCTGATTTCATTTCTGACTCCTCTACGTATCTTTAACCCCTCACTTCCACTTCTCCATCTTTAAAATGGGAATAATGTAACCTTCTTCCAGACTACCTCACACAGATATTGAAGAGATAATTGAAATAATATATGTTAAATACTTTGAACGTCTCAGAATTCAAATGCTATGTAAACTCAGACTGTTATTATAATGGCCTCTGTACTTCAGGTGAGAGATAGTATACTCCCATTGATGTTTTGTTTGTTTGTTTTTCATTCATTTTCTTTCAATGAGAAATCAGACTGAACTCAGGAAAACTCTGAACATCAAACATTTTGTACAGATGCAGAACATGACATGTGGAAGAAGAGATAAGGTTTTCCCTTGGTAAAGCAACGTAAATTAAAACGTGCAACTGAAGAAAAGGAGGAGAACCAGTAATAAAGCACATGTATAAATCACCTTTGTTCACAGGTCCACTAATGTGAAATGTTGAATTAAGGACTAAGTCAGAGGTAACAGACCCTAACTAGTCCCTAACTTTATCTATCTTGTAGCAAGCTTAGTTAAATCAGGGTTATACTTAATAGCAAGATACTGTGCTATAAAGATAACTGAAATTTTCAGTACTTTCCAACTGCCCTACTTGTTCCTCAAAACACCTCAAGTTTCCTACATTTCTAAATGCATCTTAATTTTGAAATTGACTGAAAAAATTGTATCGAGTACCTATTATTTGCAAATATCTGTGCTACCGGTGGCCGAGTAGATTGAAAGGAGTACTAAATCTCTAAAATTCGACCTCAGACATATATTAGCTGTAAGACCCTGAGCAAATCACCAAACTTCTGTCTGTCTCAGTTTCCTCATCTGCAAAATGAACATAATCATATCATCTGCATCCCAAAGTTGTTGTCAAGATGAAATGAAATACTGCAAACTTACTTTGCAAACCTTAAAATATTATATAAATGCTAGATAGTATTATTATATGACATTCCTTTCCCTCAAGATAGGGAATAACCATTTGTATGAAAATAAATATAATATAGGGAGGTATAGGTTAAGGGTCATTACAGATGATATAGTCAGTAAGTACTATAGGGTTTAGAAAGGAGAGAGGTCATTTCTGGCTTGATTCATCAGGAAAAAGCTTCATGGAGGAAGTGATTTAATTTTGCCAGTCACAAAGCTAATCAGGAAGATTAATAACAGCTTTCCAGTCTATACTGTTATAATATCTTTTCAGAATAAAAACTTAAATCCCTTTTCTACCCCTCAAATACAAGCTGACATGGAATTTCATCTAGGTATCACATATGTATTTCTCAAAATGATGAGAAAAAAAACACTTTAACTGTGCAGAGCACAACAATTGACTTTCAGCACCTAAAAACAAGCATTTCACTATCACAGAATCAACATTAAGAAAGCCTTAAGAAGACCTCAGCCTTCTGTAGAAGAATACAGAAACACAGTGTTGTTGGAGATTCATTCTTTAACACACAAAAATGTTAAATATCTTCTGTATCAGAGCACTGTGCTAGGCACTGGGAGAGACTGAAAGTTTATATAGACCAGGGGTCCTGCCTTTGTGGAATGCAGAGCTAGCAAATAAACACTTATTAAACATTTGCCATAGTTTAGTTACTAAGGAAAAGACAAAGACAAAGAAGACATGGCCCCTGCCCAAACGAAGCTTACCACCTAGTCATAGGCCCTTCCAGAAATAATGAGTTTCCATGATTTGCTCAGGCTAACATAATTCCTATTCTACAAATACCTTTAAATCACATCCTTGGTGTTTCTCAGCTAATCTTGACCATATACCTCACAAAATGAAACTGATTTCAAATTTGCCAACTGAAGGTATCAGGTTATCTCCTAGATGATGAAATATTTTTGGGCAACTATTATATAGATATGTGTATATTATATATAATGAATCAAAAAGGATTTATTGAATGTATAAGGTACTTACCATGAGCTCAAAGTCTAATGGATGAGAAAATACAAACAATATGTACAAATAAGATATATACTGGGTAAATTGTAGGTGATTTCAGAGAAGAGGCACTAGCTTTAAGTGGAGCTAGAAAAGGCTTCTTGAAGAAGGTAGAATTTTAGCATCATATAATATTATTCTAGACATTGTGGAGATATAAAAGAAGCATAAAAGTAGATATATAAGTTGTTATATTTATTTAAAAATTAGCTTTGTCCCTTTGTAGTCACTTCTACAGTAAAAACAGTGTTATCCCACACTTTACCAACAGGAATAGAGCTGGCATTTCGGATATCCTCTAGAAAAATCTTCAGTATGAAATGCATCTCACCTACCAAGTGTTAACACACTTTGAAAGAGTCCTGATAAAGATACAAAGTTAAGGCTGTCTCTTGATGATTTTAGCTAAGGAGAACAAACCTAAGGGAAAAATAAAATCTTTCCTCAAAACTTCACACTGGGATAAAAAAAAAATCTTCAAAAGTATGAGAAATAACAAACATTTCTCAGCCAGTTTATGAGCCATACAAGAAAGGCAGTTTCAGTCTTTTATAGTCACATCTTGTGGTGGTGGTGGTATTTTGTCAGCTTTTTTTTTTTTGGACTGAACTGATATTATCAGCATGATCACCCACCTTATTTGCCAGACTTGGTTCCGAATGAGTTTTGGTTGTTTTCCAAAAACAAAGCCACTTTCAAAGAAAGACAGTTTTCACCACTGAAGATATTCAAAAGAATGTGCTGCAGGCCTTGAAGGCAATTCCCAAAAAGTTGTTCTAAGAATGTTCTGAGCAGCATTGTTCAAATAAGTACAGAGCCACCAGATGTAAATTCTTTGAAGGGGACAACACTCATTTGGAGTTATCAGTGATGGCATGTTTGTTAAAAAAAAATTTCCCATTACCTTGTATCACAAAAAGCCAGTGCAACTATTATTTCCATTAACATATGAAATTAAAGGATTTAAAATATATATGTTCTGGGAATAAAGTTTGATGTTCCCCATTATTAATTTTTCATTTATTCTTAACTACTGTATTCAGCTTTTTTTGTATCATTTGAAGATAAGGTGTTACAACCCTGCATACTTACCTTATTTTTTTAAAAAATGGTTACTTAAAATTTTTTTTTTGCTTGTTTCCTGTGTGTGGCCCTAAATGGATTTTTTTTTTCCCGTGGACTCCTCAATGGAAAGCAGGTTTCTTCATAATGGACTAATTGTACCATTACAAATATGAACTTGGAAATTCTCTGGAGCCTCAGTCTTTTAGGGGTTGCCTACATATAATAAGCTGGAAATGTACAAATGAATACAATGTGCCAACACATAGTGAGCAATCTTTGAATCATTTATATCGAGGGGAAAATGTCTTGAGATTTCTCTCTTAAGAGTGAGGAAGATTAAGAATTTGCAGTAATAGTTATAAAAGCACACTTACATTCCCACATGTGAGGAACTGAGGTATAGTCAAAAGGTCACTGAATATGGAATCAGGAGACCAAAGTGTCAATCCAGCTGGCTCTGACACTTATTTCGTCAAGGGACTATGAAAAACTCATTTAAATTTTTTAGCCTCAGGTTCCTCATCTGTAAAATAGCAATAAAAACACTTGTCTCACTGGGTTGAAGTGAAGCAATGATGCATGTGTGTGTATCTAATTTATTTATTATATGTACATATAAATATATAATAACAATATTATTATCACTGATAGCCACATGCAAGGCATTACAGATATAAGGCAGCTAGCTAGGCGGCACAGTACATAGGGTACCAGGCTGGAGTCCGGAAGATCTGAGTTCAAGTCTGGGCTCCAACACTGGCTGTGTGACTCCAGGCAAGTCACACAATCTCTATTTTGCCTCAGTTTCCTCAACTGTAAAATGGGGGTACTAACAGCACCTACCTCCTAGGGTTGTTGTAAGGATTAAATGAGGCAATATTTGTAAAGCACTTAGCACAATGCCTGGTATAAAGCAGATGCTTAATAAATGTTTGTTTCTATCCTCCTTCCTCCCTGTCTTACTTTATTTAAAAGACAGATAAAAAGTGATATTATATAAATGAAATTGTATTTGAAAAGTATACTATTGCCTTACTCACTGGTGAATCCTTCAGCAAATCAAATCAGGTGTAGTTAAAGCGATGTTAGTCTGCATTAATACCTGGCCAGATTCTCACTTTATGGAACTCAAACAGGATCTCTGAAATTTTTAAAAGCAAAGTATCTAGACTTGGAAGGCTAAATAATTGGAACCTGCTTGAAACTTCTTCCAAAGAAAACCAAGTCCTAAAATCATCACAGCTTCATTGTGACAAACCTATTTTGATCTGAAAAGCCATGTTTTCAAAATGGTTCCTTTTCGCCTATTATTTTTAATTAGGGATGGGGAGGGTTGGGGGTAGGAGAGAAGGCACAACTTAGAGAAATGTTTGTATTGTGTACTGATAAAGGCAAAATGTACCCACTTTTAAGGAATTCCTGTTTGAAAACACTAAGGCTTTTAATCTGTCTGTGTAACAAGATTTCATAAATTTGGATTTAATTTTAAAAAACTCAACATTCACTGTCATTCAAAAAATATTCTGGCTTATTTAGGTATGAAAGGGATTTTATTTCATAGGAGAGCTTTTGATTTTAGTAAGAATATTTGATGAGACTCAATATACACCAGGTAAATTTTTAAAGGGCATCTTAACTGTATTGCTTATAAAAAGCAGATACAATGAATGTGTGTACATATATGAATACCAATGTATGCATGAATCTGCATGTAGACATATCAGATACCCACATACAGAAAAAGATTTTAATAAATACAATCAAGCTAACTCACTAAATTCACTCCTATACTCTCCCCCACCCCCACTTACAGTTAACTCACAAACAAGACAATACAATTTAACATATTCAAATCCTTCTTCGTTGAATTGCTTTAAAAATTCCTTTACTCAAAGTTAAGGATTGTAGCTGCCATCAACTAGCTTGGGTCATTAATTTATCTAAATCTGTCTAGACCTGACTGCAGTGTTCTCATTATGTGTATCTGAATTCATTATCATTTGCAAAGATTTGAAGCCATGCTCTTGGTGGGCTCTTCAAAACTGCTTTCACGTCATTTAACTAAATATTTTGAAATGGTTTTTTGAACAGTGAGGCTAAATTGAACTCCTGTTGATTGGCTGTTGTTAGTATCATATTTTAGTGATGCACAGATGTAGTTATTAAAACTCCCTTCCCCCATCATGTACATTTAAAATTATTTTTAGTTTGTAAAAGCAATGAAATACTACAAACAGTGTTATTACATGAAGGCTTTTTGCATGCTGCAGATGACTGGAGACATTTGGCCTTCAGTCTTTCTCTTCAAAATACACTTGGGGAGTGAAACTAATCCTGCTGCAGAGATGTGGCTGCAGAGTGTCTTCCTATTCAACTGTTCCAGTAAAGTACAAATACTTCATTTCCCAATCATGCTGCTTTCTTACTGCATATACAACTTAAAAATTCTTTACTGTCAACTGGGCTGCTTTGCTTTGACTCTGCCTGGCTTCTTGTTGGGATGGTTTTTTTTTTTTTGTTTGTTTGTTTGTTTGTTTGTTTGTTTTGGTGTGCTTCCCTAATTATTTCTAACTTCCTTTAGCATTTTCTCTCTCTCATCCGCTCGGTTTTTTTCTTCCCATTTATTTATTGTCTCAGTGCCACCTTTTCAGAGCTTTGTATTCATTCAGGATTCTGTCTTTGCCCTGCTGTCGCTGTGGATGCTTGGACTTTGCTAGGGAAAGCATGCATTCTATTGCCATAAATGTGCCTCAAACATCTCCCACCTGCATTTAGTAGACATCCAGACTTTATTTCCACATTCTTTCAAATTCCCTTTTCACCCTCAGTACATTAATTTTGTAATATAACCTCCATGTGAAACAAATGTTCCTGGCACACCAAAGAATAAAAGAAAAAATGTTCTTAGATGTCCTTCAATTTTTACATGTATGTAATGTTATCAAAAAGACCGTTTCAATTTTCTGCAAAATCTTTGAAGGCTTGTTGTTACTGTGCCTACAGTAGAAATATCTGCTGCTTTAAGAACTTTAAAAAACACAGATATGCTATGCGATAAATGTTTCATGGTATCCCATTTGGACAATTTAATTCACTAAATGTCAGACAATCTTCAATTTTCATTTTGTTCATAAAAACTCTCATTTTGTTTGTCACAAAATTCTTGATCTTAAATTCAATATATATAATTTATACGTGTGTATCTATAAGTACAAATGTATACATTTGTTATAGATAAATGATTTATGTGTATATATGAAGATTATATATGTGTGTACAGACACATATATATTCACATTCATTACTGGTTGGTCAACAGCCTGTTTTGGTTCAAAATTAATCTATCTGAATGAAAGAACATTCCCTGAAAGCCAGGGACAGATTTCAACTGCAGTCTGAAAAGCTGGGGACAACAAAGGAGCTGGAAAAAATCTGGACTTTTATTTTTCCCCCTGGCAGTGGTTAAAGAATGTTAGTCAAGGTGGGTGGAGCCCAAATGGATTTGGGCAACTGCATTTAATTTGACCTCAGCTACAAAGGGCAAAAAATCTCACAATCTGAAGAGGGAAAAAAGTTAAGATTATATTAAAATTGTTGAGCATACTTCCAAAGTAGATCAATTGCCTTTGTAATAGTCTCAGAACACAATGTTCTCTAGCAGCAGATCTGATATGAAGAGCCAAAAAATAGAAAACATTCGCTACCAATTTACTGCAGTCACCCATAAACTATTACAAGAACATTATGTATTGGGGTTCAAGCCAGCAAGCTATTAAAGAGAACTGTCCTGGTGTCTTTAGTTTACTGTAACGCTACCGAAGCATTAATAAGTCCCTAGGGAATTTATTTACGTTGAAATTGCCTCCTCATGTAAGCAAATGTTTGAAATTTTCAGCTTCTTTTAGGTGGGCTCTGTGCCCTTTTTTCCTTCTTGCTGGTCATTCTACCTCCACAAATACTATGTTGTTTTCTTATTTGTCTAGCCCAGCCTTTGCATTTAACTTGAAAAGACATCAAGCTAACTGGTGCTAATTGTGATAGTTAATTAGTGTTCTGATATTCAACATTCTTGTCCCTTTTCCATTTCATGGACAGAAAGAAGAATAAAATTTGCAAATTTTGTTTGGGGTTTTCTTTTGTTTTTACTTTGCTCGGGTACATAAATAACATAAATGAAATCACTCTCCTTTGTATTATGTTTACTCTCACTTGTTGAGAAACTTTTAAATTCAAAATTCCTTCTCATTTACAGAACAGTAATGATAACAAGCAGAAAATGATGAAAGTAGTACTTTTAACTCACCAATCCAAATTTTCCCTTGATAGTATGAATTTCATGAAACTTTCTACCTATTCCATTAATGATTCATATTAATCAATCAGTCAACAAGCATTTATTAAGTACTTATTATGTGCCAGGCAACATGCAAAAAACAACTGGGGACACAAAGCAAAGCAAAAACAGTCCCTGACCTAAAGAAGCTCCCATTCTAATAGGGGACACAACATATAATTAAACTAGGTATATAAAGCATATAGACAAAGTGGGAGGATGGAAACATGATAGAAGGCACTAGTAGCTGCAAGGACTAAGGAGAAACTACCTACAGAAGGTGTGGTTTGAGCTGAATTTTGCAAGAAGCCAAGAAAACCAAAGGTGGAAGTGAGGGGGAAGAGCATTCCAAGCATGGAGGAGAACCAGTGCAAAGACATGGAAAAGGCAGACGGCATGTTCTTTTCCAAGAACCACAAATAGGTCAATGCAGACCGATAAAAGAGGGTGTAGAAAGTTGTAAAATCTAAGAAGACTAGAAAAGTAGGATGGGGGCAGGTTATGAAGATCTTTAAATTAAATGCCAAAAGAGGAGTTTATATTTGATCTTGGAGGTAACAGGGAGGCACTGGAGGTCGCTAAGAGGAGGCAAGAGAGAAGAAATGACATTAGCAGAGCTACTCTTCAGAAAATCATCTTGTTTGAATTTCCCTGCTTGAAGCAGGGAAAGCAGTTTGATGGTCATTGCAATAGTCCAGGTTAGAACTGATGAGAGCCTGAACTAGGGTTGTGACTGTAGGAATGGAGAGAAGGGAATCTATACAAGAAATATTGTGCAGGTAGAAACAAGATTTAGCAATGGCACTGGTCAACCATTAAGTGAAATGTGAGTAGTCAAACATGACACTAAAGTTTCGAGACTGAATGACAGGGAGGATGACAGTGCCCTGAATAGCAACAGAAAATTCAGAAAAGCTGAGGGACTGAGATGAGGGTGGGGGGAAGAGATAAATAATAAGCTCTGTTTTGGTCTAAGTTTGAGATGTCTATGGGACATCTACATCTTTCAACCTATTTCATTAATGGAAGAGTGTAAATCGAATTAAAAAAATTAAAGACCTCATTGTTAAAAGGCTGCCAACTTGTCTGTCCATCCCTGGTAATATCATAGTTAACAGCTGATACCTAATTAACAGTAGGTTGATACCTCCTACTGTTTGGAATCGGAGTAGATAAAACCTTACCCTTTCCCCAAAGTTGCTGCCAGAACATTGAGTGGACTCTAACTCCTCAGACTCAATACAATGATAAGGTAACTTTCTGTTTGTCAACCAAGAGGACCTCTGGTTGAAACAGGACTCCTTCTTTGGAAAATGAGGACAACTCCACAAACATTCAGATGTGAAAGAGCTTTAAACATACAAGACACATGATGTTGCTTCCAACTGTCAAGAGAAAAGGGCAGAGCTAGCCTACCTCCCAGCAAGAAGAAACATGACAGAAACAAACAGTGAATGGAATGAAAGTAAAAAGCAAGGCTTTAAAGAGACAGGTCTTCTACTCTCTTTTCTTTCTTTCTGGTTAAGCAGAAAAGCAGAGGCTTCACTTTGCTCTCATCCTTTCCATTCTTCTGTACAGCCAGGCAGGAGAACAGAGCTCTCTCTATTCCCTGTCTTTATTCTTTTCTGGAGGACAGAACAGTAGTGGCTCTTAACCTTCTCCATGGGCAACAAAGAAAAGAAGTCTGCTCTTCTGTTGGTAACAGTAAAGTTACCAACAGTTTTTTTCCCCACTTCTCTCTTACTCTCTTACTGGCAGGAATCAACCAATTCACAAGCATTTATTTAAGAACCTCATATGTGCCAGACATTCTGCTAATCACTGGGAAGAGAAGAAAAAGTCAAACAGTCCCTGCCCTTAAGGAGCGTATATCCTGACAGAGATATAACATGTACATATATCATCATGTGCAAACTTCATACAAAATGAATACCAGGTAGCTCTGGGAAGGGACATACTAGCATCTGCGGAAGTCAGAATAGGATACCTGTAGAAGGTGGTGCTTGGGCTCAGGCTTAAAGGAAGTAGGAAATTTGAGTGGTCTTCTTTCAAGATAGGCTCAACCAGGCATAGGAGAGATACTCATTGCTATCTTCCTTTCCTAAATAATTATATAACTTATATTTTGAGGATTTTGGTTAAGGATTCTAGTCTTATTATTTATGAATAATTCTTGATATATTTGTAATTTTTAATAGTCAAATTTGCAGATGCTACAAATTGGGAGGAAAAGGATTCAAAAAGAACTAGATAAGCTAGAGCACTAGGCCAAAATGAGTAAGATGAAGTAGAATAAGGATAAATGGAAAGCATTGTACTTGGGTTTACAAAAAATAAAAAAACAAAAACCTTCAGCTTCACAAGTAATAGATAGAGTATGCATGGTTATAGAGAAGTTAGTCTGAAAAAGATCCAAGAGTTTGAATGGAGTGCAAGATCACTGTAAATCAACATTGTGAAATGGCAGCCAAAAATAAGATTTCAGTCTACAATGAGAAAGTCTTGGCTTTCTGGGATAAGTAGGTCTGATCACATCTGGAGCATTGTATTAGATTCTGGATCCTACATTTTAGGAAAGACAATGATAAACTAGAAAGTATCCAGAAAAGAGCAACCAGAATGGTAAAGGGTCTTAAGTTAGGTGGCAGAGTGAAAAGAGAACTGGACCTGAAGCTAAAAGAATCTTAGTTTGAATCCTACCTCACTTCCTGGCATGTAACACTGGGCAGGGTGGTAACCTCTGTCTGACTCCTGTTTTCCATCTGTAAAATAGGGCTAATAATAGTACCTACTTCCCAAGGCTATTATGAGAATAAAATGAGATAATATGTTATATGTTATAATACCTGTAAACCTTGAAATGTGGTTATTATTGTTATTTTATTAGCATCAGAGCAGTTGAAGGAACTGGGGATATCTAACTCAGAGAAGAGAAGACTTGGAGAGCACATGTTAGTTGTCATCAATTCTTTGAAGGGCTATTACCTGGAAGAGGGATTAAACTTGTTTTGATAGACCCTAAATGGAAGAACCTAGAACAACGGTTGGGAGCTGCAAAGAGGTGAATTTAGGTTTGACATAAGGAAAAGCTTCATCTTCCAAAAGTGGAATGGGCTATCTTTGGAGATGGTGGTTTCCCCTTAAATGGAGGTCTTCAAATGAAGACAGAAGGTTCACTTGTTGGCTCAATTGTAGAGGGAATTCTTATTCATATATGGATGGGACTAGATAGTCAGTGAGGTCCCTTTCACCTCTGAAATTCTGTGATTCTGGAGAGAGTTAGGAATTTCTGCTGATAGTCCATGAGTTGGACAGTCCTCTAAATCTCTCACATGAGGGCAAGTAAAACTGTCCTTGTTTAGTCCAACCTGCCTAGTCATTGCTGGTAAGGATCCTCAGATGTAGGTATGGGTGTGGTGCCCTTGTTAACACAATTGCCTTTCATGGAAATTGATTAGGAGTGATCTAATCCACAAGTGAAATGTCATATACTCAGATTTTAGTCTGAATTAAGTCAAAGGAGATATAAATTTCATAGACTCACAATAATTTCTTATGTGCATACATTTGTTTCCATTACAAAGCCTACTCACAGTTTGGGATCATTGACATATGATAGCAAGTACAATAAAGATAAAAAAGACAGTATGTTGAAAGAGGTTTTACTTTATTCTTCAAAAATCTTTAACATGATAGAAAACCCTGGAAAAGCATTAGTGCTTCCAGACTGCCCTGTATTTCCTCAATAGGAAGTACAATTCACAACTCTCTACGATAGGTTAAAGTTGTCATTATGTTGGCCTACTGCGATGAGGATCATCCTCTTCAGGCACTAATTTATACACGTAAACTCATGAAAATATTTTTTGAGAACACTGTCCAAAAAAGCTTTCATTAATTTTATTATGTAATAATGAAACAGAACATTTCTTAATTTGTGCATAAACCTTTGTTCATGCATTTTACACAAAGACATTTGTGCATTTTAATCTATACTGCTCGTCTCCATTAGAACATCTAGAATATTTCTCATTTACATACCTTCAAAATGACACTGTGTGCTTGTCCCATTAAAATTAAACTCATATTAAAAATAATAAGCAATGACTTCTACCTACAATGATATACAGTTGCCATTAGACATATATCACAATTGTTAAACAAAACAAATCCACAACTCAGTGTTTATTCTTTCCCAGGCTTGCCTCCTCACAGTAAGACTTTTACAATGTGATGTCAGTAGTTTCCCTTTTGATTCTTTTAAAATGATAGTAACATTACTTGGCACATCAGCACGACAGAAAATTAAAGTGAGACTCCCTGGTATGGTGCTGCACTCCTCATTTTAATGAAAAAGAGTAGAAAATACAAGAAAAATATCTTTCCTTTACCCCTACAATGGAGTGACAGACACTTGAACTTGAAGCAACTCCTATGGTTGAACAAATTGTCTCACAGTATCATGTGCTTGGTATTCAGGCATCCAAAACCAGTCCTGCACAAATAATCTTTCCATCAAGTGTTAAATTCTGGTGCTCACAAGAAATAATCTATAGCAAGACCAACAAGAAGCAAGTATTTCCAAACTTTTGATCCCAACTTTCCATTCTTCTCCTACCTCCTCTTTCTGTTTTAACTAATTATGTATGCCTGGAAAACGTGCTAAAGATCAGGCATGATAAGGCTTTGTCAAGAAGATTACATTCAAGACGCTGAAAAAATGAGGAGCTAGAATTAAGTTTTGATAGGGCTGCCCATACTTGTACGTTCCCTGACAAAAATGTTACTGTTTTTGTTGTTTTTAATTGGGTTGACTTAAGTAGTTAATTTCAAATAAGAAGAATGAAGGCCAAAATCATTTCAATCTAAATGAGAAAAATAAGCCATAAGCGAAAATAGCTTTCAACTCATAAATAGATCCAACAAAAATCAGATAAGAAAACCTGAATTCTAATCCTAGCTCTGCCACTGAGTTATCTGTGTAACTTGGGCAAACCACTTCACATCTCCTAGACTTGTTTCCCCATGAATCAACTAATCAATCAACAAGCAATTATAAAGCACATACTATCAGGCACCATATTAAGTTCTAGGGATACAAAGACACAAGTGAAACATTCCCTGCCCTCGAGGAGTTTACATTCAAGGAGACATGTATATATGCAAGTACATAACACACAGAGTGAAGTCAAGGTAATCTAGAATGGGAAGACAATAGCAGCTGAGAAGACCAACCAGGAAAGACCTTCTGCAGAAGGCAGCATTTTGGTTGATGCTTGAAAGAAGTCAAGGAACTCAAGAAGTGAAGGTTAAATGGTAAAGTAATCCACAGCCCATTCAAAGACATGGAGATAGATGGAAGGTAGAGATTTGCATACGTGTAACAGGGAGTAGGCCAATATGGCCTAATTGCAGAGTGTATGGAGGGGAGTTATATGTAAAGAGGCTGCCTAGAAGTAGGTTGTGACAAGTTTTGGTATTTTTAAATTCCAAACAAAGGAATTTAGATATGATCCTGAAGGGAATAGGGAGGTCTTCCATTTTACTTAGTAAGGGAGATGACATGGCCAGATATGTGCTTTAGGAAAATAACTTTTCACAGCTATCTGAAGGCTAGACTAAAGTAGGCAAAGACTTCAGTTAGGAAAACCAATTGGGAGGCTATTGTAATAGTCTAAGCATAAGATAATGAGGGCCTAGGGTGGTGGCTGTGTGAATGGAAAAAAGAGGATGTATGCAAGAGATTTTGTAGAGACAGAAAGAACAAGATTTGGCAAATGACTGGATAGATAGAGTGAAGACTGAAAAATGATGCCAAGATATAGAACATATGTGACTGGAAGGATGGTGGAAAGTTGAGGTGTCAAAATCCTGGCTGGTTCAAAAGGTAATTGGGAAATATTTAAGAGAATATATAAAAACACACTACAACATAATGTTAATTTGTGGTTTTCTAAGTCAATATGCCACCCTCAGAGATTCATTTCTATTTGAGTTTAACTCTACTGGTGGAGAGAACAGGAGAGCAGGAATGGGTTTTAGTTGTGTTTTTTTTTTAATTTTTTAATTAATTTATTTTGATTTATCAACAATCACTTCCATAAGCTTTTGAGTTTTAAATTTTTCTCCCCTTCTCTTCCCCCTCCCTCCCCAAGATGGTGTACAATCTGATACAGGCCATACATATACATTCCTATTAAACATATTTTCACATTAGTGTTGTTGTAAGGAAGAATTAGAACCAATAGGAGGAACCACCAGAAAGAGGAAATGAAACACAACAGAGGAAAAAAAAATAGCAAACAGTATGCTTCGATCTGCACTCAAACTCCATAGTTCTTTCTTTGGATATGGATAGCATGTTCCATCATGAGGCCTTTGGAGATGTCATAGATCCTTGTATTGCTGAAAAGGGTTAAGTCTACCAATATTAGTTCTGCTAATAATTATACATAAATATATGTATATATATGGAGGGGGAGAGACAGAGAGAGAGAGGCAGAGACAGAGAGAGATTGAAATTGTTTCATTTGGAATATATTAAGTATACGACGCTAAAACTGTATCCAATAGGTAGTCAGTAATATAAGACCTGTGATGGAATTTATTCTACATAAAAAATAACTGAACCCATGGGGAAAGGTTCAACCAATTAATAGCTAAAGTTTCTTCTAATTCCAAAGTTATATGATTCTATAATTTATATAATTCATTTATAAAAACACAGGCAGAATGGCACAGTGACAGGTCATTAGATTTAGAATCTAGAGACCTGGGTTTGAATCCTAGTTCTGCTAATATAATATCCTTGTGACCTTAGACAAACTTCTTTCTCTGCCTCAACTTTCCTAAAGAATTGGACTAGACAGGGGTGGGGAACCTGTAGCCTCAAGGCCACATGTGGCTTTTTAGGTCCTCAAGTACAGCCCTTTGACTGAATCCAAACTTCACAGAACAAATACCCTTAATAAAAGGATTTGTTCCGTAAAACTTGGACTCAGTCAAAAGGCCTCATCCAAGGACCTAGAAGGCCACAGGTTCCCCACCCTTGAACTAGATGATCTTTAAGTTCCTTTACATTTCTAAGTCTTAAAATATTACAGAAAAAAACCCTGTTTTTATTATATTAACTCAACATTAGCAAACACATGGCTTAGAGTTACTTTTATCTAGTAGTAGTGCTCAATTTTCACTGATAGATCCATAATTTTTCTCCTAGTACCCTTTGTGACCCACAGCATGCATTTGCAAAACAGTTGGCCAAAGTCGGCAGTTCATTCTGTGGCCATGGAACAGAATGAATATAACTAAGTTAACCATGTGGGAATCTAACCTTGGCCTCTTCAACATGCACTTACCAGCTGAGTATATGTGGACCTATTCAACATACAGAGCTGTTACTTAGTGAAAAGCAGGGGATTGCTCACTTTTTAGAAGAAGATTCAATTTCCTTGAGCTCCTACAATACCATCAAGTACACTGGAGGAGGTAATTTACTAAAGAGTCAATAGTCATCTGCAAGAATAAATGAGCCTTCATAAACTGAGCACTATATTCTTTATCAGAGAATGCCTCTACAAATTGAGGGGATTTGATTTGCCTTACACACACTAAAATATGAGGCAACACTGCAAAATGAGAAACAATGACCCAGGTAAACAAAAGAGTCAAAAATAAGATAACCAAATGAAAGAAGATGTGATAAAGATTTAAAAATCTGGAAAAAATTTATCTAAACTTAAGTCAATATTAAAAGTAGAGTAAAAGTTCACTAGCATGTATGATAACATTTGGTATAGAAATACGAATAATTAACATACAACTGAGAGAGTCAGCAAACATGTTTGATACTAGGGAGGCTCCAAAAAGAAATTAATGGGCTAAAATGTTGGGATTAATCTAGTAAGATGAAATTTAATAGAAATAAATGTAAAACCTTACACTTGGTTTGAAAAATCAACTTCCTAAGTACAAAATGGGGAAGGGTTGGCAAGATAGCACTTTATTTGAAAACAATGTCAGGGAGTTTTAGAGCACTGAAATCTCATTAAGAATGAGGAGTATGATGTGGCAACCAAGAAGCTAATATAATTTTAAACTGAATTAAGAGAAGCAAGAGTAGGGAAGCTATGGTTCCACTTTACTCTTTCCTGGTCAGTTTGAAATGCTATGTTCAATAATGGGTGTCGCATTTTAGGAAGGATATTAGGCTAGAGAACATCCAGAGGGGGTCAGTTAGGATGCTGAAGTTCCTCAAGATGGTGCCATGTAAAGATTTAAAAAACATATAATATTTACCCTAAAAAAGAGATGTTAGTGGGACATGACATCTACCCTCAAATATTACAAGGAGAGAGATTCATTCTACTTGGCCCAAGACAGTAGACCTAACAGCAGCAAGTAGAAGTTGCAAAGAAGTGAATATAGGTCCAATGAAAGTAAAAACTCCTTAACAATTAGAGATACCCATCTCTAATGAAAGACCTCCTCAGGAGCATTCACACAAAGACAGGAGGGATACTGGTCAGTTATGTCAGACCTAGGATCCTTGTCCGTGTTCTGGTTGGATTAGAACACCTACTCTGAAATTCTGTAAAGTGATCAGCTAAAGGAGTCTGAAATTCTAAATGATTCAGAAAAGCCCATCTTCCTTTCCCTTTCTACATCCTTGGATATTAGGAAGAGCATCAGCAGTCCTCCATCCTGACCTGGACATCAAATGGGGTTTTAATAGAGTCTAGCAGTGCTAACATATTTATATTTTAGTTTAAATATGTGAATATATGCATGCATGTAAATGTATATGAATGTATTCATATATATATAGCATATTTACACATGTATATACATGCATATCTATATATACACAAATATGTATATATAGGCAAATCACTTCACCTTTCTAGACCTCAGTTTATTTATCTAAAATGAAGACCAGGTGATCTCTAAGGTTCACTACTCCTTTAACATTCTCTGATTCCCAAAGATAATGGAATATGGATTAAATATTTAAAGATGATGATATTCTAATCAATGTCCCATATAGATTTATCAAAAAAGCTGACAGCATTTTCAAGTCATAGAGAAATGTAAGTAATTAACATATAGCTATGAGAGACAGCTGACATGTTAGATACTAGAAAGGCTCCGTAAAGATCACAAAGGGCGAAGATGTTGGATTTAATCTTTCAAAAGTAGCATGTTTAGAATGTAAACGCAATATCTGGTCTTGGGAATATTTGCTTAAAACATTAAACTGGCTAGAATGTGAATATGGTCATTAGCTAAAAGATCAGAACTAGAAATGGAAACAAATGGAGAATGAAAATATTCCTGGCAGGTAGGTCCCATCTAGTCCTACATTATCAATAAGTTTACTAATAAATCTAGAAGGAAGAAAGAAGGCAAGATCACAAATACAAAGAATACTTTAAATTAAGCATAGGTATGGAACTACCAAGAAGGGATGACAAAAATTAGGCTCATTTGGGAAAACTTCATATATAATCTTTTTAAAAATAGCAGCTATTGTAAAACAGTTAATACCAAAGAACCTAGGAAAATAATTAAAAAGTAATTGTCTATGTTTTTGCAATATACCACATATAAGTACAATAGTATCTTTCAGTCAACAATATACATACACACTTACCATAGATAAAAAGTTTTTTGTTTGTTTTCCTGAGGGAGGCTACTAAGAGCTGGAAAATCAGGAAAGACTTCATGTAAAATGGGTAACTTGGAAAGTTTTGAAGGAAACAAGGCATTCTAAGAGGAAGATATGAGGTTTGAGGGTACTATAGAGAAAGGGAATAGCCAGTCCCCAAATGCATAGATGTAAGATGGAATAATGTGTGTGAGGAACAGCAAGAAGGCTAGTTTGGCTGGATTGTAAAGTGAAGGAAGTCTAATTGCTTATGATTTAGAATTTTAAGAGCCCTCAGAGATAATAATTATTATTGTTGAGCTGTTTCAGTCATGCCCAATTCTTTATGATCCTATTTGGGAATTTCTTGGCAGAGACAGTGGAGTGGTTTGCCATTTCCTTCTTTAGCTCACTTGACAGATGAGAAACTGAGGCAAACAGGGTTCAGTGACTCACTCAGGGTCACCTAGCTAGTAAGTGTCTGAGGCTGAATTTTGAACTCAGGAAGGGAAGGCTTCCTGACTCCAGGCCCAGCACTCTATTCACTGCATGACCTAACTGCCCCAGAAATGCTTTAAGGTTTGCAAAGCACATTATGTTATCTCATTTGATTATCTAATCTAAATGGCTGATTTTACAGATGAAGAAACTGAGGCCCAGGAAATTATTTGCCCAAGGTTATAAGAGGCTATAAGGAGCAGAGATCTAACTGTAATTCAAACCAGTGTTCTTTGACTCTAGAGCCAATTTTTTTTAGACTATGTCACAAAGATTTGTTATATGAAAGTAAAGGAGATTTTGACATACAAGAGAATTACTTTACAAGAGAAATTTTAAAAAAGACCAATTTTCAGATATTTTAAATTTGAGTAAAGGAAAACAAAAACAAAATGGTAGAGAGATAAAATCTGCAATGCACTAGTGGCTGATCTGTTTTTAATGGCTATGACTGATTTATGTGTCTATAAATATGAGTCTTTTATTCATTTGAAATTGTGATGACTAAATAATTCAATATCAAGTCATAAAAGAGCTCCTTGGTTTCAAATTTATGTCATTTCTGTGAAATCATGAGTCAAAAAAGAGTTCAGAATTTAAATTCGTGAAATATTTTTAGGGAAAGATATCAAACTTATGTTGAATCTGTTCAAAGCCCACTGATAACTATGGATTGAGAAACCTAAGTGGTAAACCCAGACAATGAGAGCAAATCCATAACAAATGCCACAGAGCAAGAAGGCCAGTTTGGCTGGACTGTAAAGTAAAGAAATTCTAATTGCTTATGATTTAGAATTTTAAGAGACCTCAGAGATAATAATTATTGTTGTTGAGTCGTTTCAGTTGGGTCTAACTCTTCATGATCCTATTTGGGGATTTCTATGGAGATATGGCCAAATGGAGAATAACGAAACAAATCATGGTATGTAAGTATAAACTTACATATAAGTATACTGTGCCATGAGAAACATTGAGAGGAAGAAATCCAGAGAAGATTTGTATGAACTGACGTAACGTGAAGAAAGTAGAACCGGAAGAACCACTTATACTACTACACCACTGCAATGAAAAACAAGTGTGAAAGACCTAAGAACACTGGTCAGTGCAATGATGACTCACTACTCTAGAAAATGATGATTATTTATGCTCCCTACTTCTTGTCAGAGAGGCAACGGCCTAAAAATGAAGAGTGAGGCCCGTGTTTTCACACATGGCTGGGTGTGTGAAATTGTTTTACTTGATAGTACTTATTTGTTGAAAGGGAGGACTTTCATTTATTTGGGGAAGAGAAGTCAGGGGTCTGGGTAGGCAGGATAAGGACTAAGGGGAAATGACAATATTAAAAAAGAAAAAAAAAGAGCAATATTGTAATGCTTAAAAAAAAAAATTCCACAGAAGAGAGCAGAAGGAGATTCAGAAGGAGACACCAAAAAGCAAAGTTGTGTTAAATTTATATGTTAAATTTAACATATACTTTTATATAACATATATATTTTATATAACAAATAAATTTATATGTTGAATTTAACATACACTTTTTAAAAAGCTATAACAGAAATTCAAGTTGTCATATATAGTTCTCTTTTTCTGTTCTTTGCATATGGGAATGTCCATGTTTGTTTAAGTTTGTCAAACTGATAATAAAAAAATAAAATTGAAAAAATAAAAATAACTGGAGTCTCTACTTAATTTCAAATTATACTGACACTTTAAATTATAATTGCTCTAAATATTATACAATTAAAAGTAGAGAAAAATAATCTTCTGCATGAAGTATAGTGATGACTTAGATTATGTAAAGAGCATTTTTTGCCTCCAGTGGCTGTAATATATGAGAGACACCCACATCCACACAATGTCAGAGTTCTAACAGCCCAGTTAAAAGTTTGATAGAATATAGCTTGCATAGTAAAAGAAAAAAAAGTAAATACGTTTCATAACCTGTATATAATTGAACATTCTTTAAATTTCTGGGATGGAAACATCAATGCCATGGAAAGTCTTGAAACATGTCTAGATTGAAAAATAAATATGATTAGTAAGAGCCAAAAAAGTAACCATCCATGAAAAGAGGAGTAAATAAAAACATACCTCAAAATAATATATAGTCTTCAGATAAAGTAGGACATGAGAAAAAAAGTGGCCAAGTACTCTATAGCCATAAAACCATTATTTCTATATTTTTAAACCATAAAAAGGACTGACCCTACAGAGCAGGAGCTCTTAACCTGAAACCCATGGATCTCCAACAGGTGAATAGATTTCAGGGGGGCCTGTTAATTTATTTTTAAATATTTGGTGAGCGTGTTTTACCATAATGTTTCCCTTATAATTACCTATATAATTTACCTAATGCATTTAAATAAAAAAAAATTCTGATAAGCAGTTCATAGGTTTCACCAGACTGCCAAAGATACTGAGATAAAGTATTCAGGTACAGTAGGAGGACTGAAAAAGAAAAGATTTTGTTTCTTTCTCTCATTCTTATATTCTTCAGAAAGGGAAAATCGGCACACAGTCAAGTTTTATTTTACTATGGACAACAGCTTGTTTCTGAGAATTGGTGTCAGACCCTGCCAGGCATTTCCCCAAATAGCAAGGCTCAGATGAGTTCTAAGTATCATGCCTAGCAGAAGTAAGGATGAAAGCATAAAGGCCTCAGCCATGTAATATAGAGCTATGATGGGAATGTGTCACCTTTCACTTGCTGAGATTATGGTACTGACCCATTTTGAGACATGTGCTTTGAGTTATTTTTATAATAGTGATGATGGATTTGTACATTATTATCCACACTCTTTCACCTGGTTCTCCTTATGAACAAAAATGGTCACAGGTTCTCCCCTATGACCTCCCTCTTCTCCTCTCCTTATCATCTCACATCACCTATATGCCTTCTGCTAATGCTGCTACCCGCAAAAGTGATTTTATTCCACCCCATCTCCTCCAAAAGACTGTCTCCACTATCATCCCCACTCTTTCCTTTTTCTTCAGTTTCTCCTTGTCTCCTGACTGCTTCCCTGCTGCTTACAAATATGCTCATGTCTCTTCCATCTTCATAAAACACTCATTTTATCTCTCCATCCTCATTGGCCATCACCCCATCTCTGTCTTCCCCTTGTGGCTAAATTCCTTGAGAAGACTGTCTACACTCCACTTTCTTTCCTCTCACACTCTTAACTCTCTACAATGTGGCTACCAACATCATCAAATTCAACAGCGTCAAATTCCAACAACATCAACATTCAATCAAAACTGCACTCTCCAAAATTACTAAAAATTTCTTATTTGCAAAATTGAATGTGCCTTTTCTCAGTTCTCATCCTTCTTGACTTCTTTTTGCCTTTAATACTGTCAATCACCTTCTTTTCCTTGATACTCATCTTTCCAGGTTTCTCTTGTGGTTCTCCTGCTAGATCTTCACCTAGGTCATGCCAACTAGCTATGGATGTCTCACAGAGTTCTAAGGTCTTGGACCCTCTTCTTTTCTCCCTCTAGATTATTTCACTTGATGATCTCATTACTCCCATAGTTTCAATTATCATCTCTATGCTAATGATTCACAAATCTACTTACCTAAACCGTAGCTCTCTGCTGACCTCCATTCTAAAATCTCCAAATGCCTATTTGATGTCTTGAACTGAATGTCCTATAGATATCTTAATCGGCAGCACATGTCCAAAACTGAACTTATTATCTTTCTCTACAAACCTTTCACTCATCTTAACTTCCCGTCAAAGGCACCACCATCTTCCCAGTCACCCAGGCCCACAACCTAGGAGTCATCCTTGATTCCTCACTTTCTTTCATGTATCTCCTATGTCTAATCTGTTGGCAAGTCCCGTTGATTTTACCTTCCTGATATGTCTGAAATACACTCCTTTTTCTTCTCTGACACAGCTACCACTTTGGTACAGGTCCTTTTCATCACATACTTGGACTATGGCAATAGCCTGCTAGTTGATCTGCCTGCTACCAGTCTCTCCCCATTCTAGCCCATCCTCCGCTTAGCTGTCAAAACAACTTCCTATGGCTCTGGCCATGTCATCTCCCTGTACAATAAGCTCCAGTGACTAGCTCCAGGATCAAATATAAAATCCTCATTCAAAGTCCTTCCTAACTTGCTCTCTCTTTCTCTCTCTCTCCTCTCCCTCTCCCCTCCCACCTCCCAATCTTCTTATACCTTAATTTCTCTAGCATATTCTGCAATACAGGGACATTGGCCTCCTTATTGTTCCTCAAAGAAGAAACTCCATCTCCTGACTCTGGGCATTTTCACTGATTGTCCTCCATGACTGGAATTCTTTCCCTTCTCATCTGCCTGTGGCTTCCCTGGCTGTCTTCAAATCCCACCTTCTCAGAAAGCCTTTCCCAAACCCCTTAGTTCCTTAAGTCTAGTGCCTTCCCCCTATTGATCTTACACACATACACACACACACACACACACACACACACACACAAACACAGAGACTTGTTTGCATATTGTCTACTCTATTAGACTGTGAACTCCTTGAGGGCAGGGACTGCTTTTTGCCTGAGTAACCCCCTGCTCTTAACAGTGTCTGGAACATGGAAGTGATTAATAAATGTTTACTAACTGACTGAATGACTGACAAATGCATGAATGTTTTTTAGATAACTGGCCTCGAGCTGGGATTGTCTTTGGCTATAAAACTGAATTTATCTTTGTATAAAATTAACTTTTGCATACTGAGAACTTTTGGTCTTACCTCATAACCCTCTGTAGAAAGTATTAAAGAAGAAATGAATTTTTTCTGAGGGCTTAAATTTTGAAACTAACCCCTAGAAAATGGAATAGAATATTTCCTTTCATTGTAAATATTTTACAAAAATCCAAGATCAAACACAGACCTTAGGAATTCCTTATATTTCAACACATAAAAGAATGAAGGATTTTATCGAGGTAGGTATTTGTTGCAACAGTACAGAATGCAACCCATTTCTGCTTTATAGTCCTGTGTCCTCTCCCTACCCAATCACCTCCTTTTCCGATCATAATTTCCTGGATAATAGCTTCTGTACCTCTTCCTGCATGAAAGTCAGTGCCACTACAAGCAGTGGGAGTGCTGGAGCCAGTTTGAACCTGCTTATGCAGATTGTGAAATTTTCAAAGTAACCATTTACACCTCAGAAATTTACAAATGCTACAAGGCAGACATTTACTGCTTTCTGGATTATCTAAATTTAAAGTTCTGGAGGAGAAATTAGTAAGGCAGATTAAACTTAAATGTGTGCTGCATATACATTGTTTTTTAAAAAGTCTGTTGTTAAACAGTGACCAGCAAACTATTAGCTACTTATGCTCACTGCTGGTGGCTAGCTGGCCTTTTAAGTTACCTACAATTTTGATTCTTTAAAGATGATGGTCTCCTGTGATTTGAAACAACTTTTTAACTAAGTTTCTTTGCTTAGTTAAACAGTTAGCATCATGTGTCACAGTACTCTGTTGCACAACTGAGAGCACTGTGCCTTTTCCCAAATAGGATCCAACCTGTTTTCTTCCTCCTGTTCAGTTCTGGGCCCAGTTATTTATCCACTGGCAATACTTGTGTTAGAAAATTGTACTAACTAAATGGGCTGGTCATCTGACAGCATGTCAGAGTCTGGACGACTGGTATTCTTCACCTATTTGGTTATTTTTTTATAGGATTACAGATTTAGTGCTAGAAGTGACCTTAAAGGTCACCCAGTTAAGGCCCCTCATTTTACACTGAGACCTAGGAAGGTGAAAAGTAACTCAACCAGAATCACACTATTAAGTGTCTGAAGTTGGATTCCATAATAATGGCTAGTATTTATACAGCACTTTAAGGTTCACAAAGCATTTTGCAAATATTTCATTTTTACCTTGCAACAACCCCAGAGGTATTATTATCAACATAGCCACAAGCTATTATTATCCACACTTTATAGATGAGGAAGCTGAGGCAGACATGTTAACTGACTTGCCCAGGGTCAGAGTTAGTGTCTGAGACCACATTTGAACTCAGGTCTATCTAACTGAAGGTTCAATATTCTACCCACTGCACCACTCAGTCTGGCAGATCCCAAGTCCAATACTTTGTAGATTATTGAATGACTACTATTAATTGGTCTTGGATCTCACTGAAGAAACCCTGTAGTATTCTGAGAAGAAACCCTGTAGTACTCTGAGGCTTGATGCCATTAGCACAACATCATTGATAAATATAATTCTGATTTCATCCAGTCTACCCCAACTTTAATACTCATGGTTCATTTTAATTCCTCCCTACCTGCTGCTCCCCACGAGTGCCTAGACATTCCTCCCACATCTTTTCCTTTTGAAAAACCACGATCATAGATCTGAAGCTAGAAGGAAACTTTAACACCTTAATCCAACATTGCAAAATTTACAGTTAAAGAAAACGAGGCCCAGGGTTTCGCTGTTGTTGGGTCATTTTTCAGTCATGTCCAACTCTTTTGTGACGTCATTTGGGGTTTTCTTGGCACAGATACTAGAGTGGTTTACCATTTCCTTCTCCAGCTCATTTTACAGATGGAAAAACTGAGGCAAACAGGATTAAGTGACTTGCCCAGGGTCACATAGCTGGTAAGTGTCTGAGGCTGCATTTGAACTCATGAAGAGGAGTCTTCCTGATTCCAAGTTTAGCACTGCATCCACTGTACCAACTAGCTGTTCCAAGACACCTTAGGTAATCTGTCCAGGATCATCCAAGGTAGGTTTCAGAGGTAGGATATCTTTCATTCTCACCCTTAAAGACACCATTTAGGCACCATCTTCTTGAACCCTTCAGCTAAAAGTGATTTCTTCCTCTTCTGTAAAATGAGAAGATGGAACTATAAAGCCTCTAGGTCTTTCCTAATTCTAATCTGTCATCTATAATTCTACCTTATATTTGCCTTTTGAGTATATCTCTTATTCTTCTTATTTGGTGGTAAGATCCTAAAGAGCTAAAACTGTCCATTTCTATTTTTGTATCCCATACCCAGTACAATGCCTTGCACAAAGTAGATTGGGAATCAGTGAATCATAGATTGTACAATCATCAGTCAAGTACTAGAAAGGACCCCAGAGGTTGTGCAGTTCAACCTCCTCATTTTATACTCGAGAAAATTGAGGCCCATGGAGGTTAAAGGACTTGCTCAAGGTCACAGAGGCAATATCAGAGATATGATTTGAATTCAGTTCCTCTGACTTGAAAGCCAGTGTTCTTTCCCTTGCCATGTTGATGTGCAATAGGTTTATTGAATTGAATTAAATTCAGGGAAATTAACAAGGAAAATATTTTGATGGTAAATGATATAAGGCAAGTGGATTTGCCTGAATGTTCTCCAGAAGAGAGTATGGAGGATATTTTTTATCTGATTCTGCCATCTTAAGGAAAATTTTTTAGATAAAACTTCCTAACTGCCTCTCAGTGTTATATCCTGCCTTTACTTCCTATTCCACAAAGAAAGTCAACATGAAAAGAGGAAAATTTGAGGGGCCTAATATTTGTAAATATTTATCACATGTCAACTCAGCCTTTAGGGTATGACACTGAGTGGCAATGAAAAAGGGGATTTTCATTGCCTCTCCTCCACTACCTATGGTTTTCATCTCTTTCTTTGCATTTTCTATTTCTCCCTTATTCACTTTTTCTCACATTAAGCTACACCCTCTCTTCTTTCCCATTTTTCTTTTTTTCCTTGTCTATTCCTGAGGGTTGCCAGGGACCTCAGTAGCTACTGCTTGGTTCCTCTGTTGGCCTTTGGGTCAAAAGAGGTTGCTGAAATTATCATACAGTATTACATCAATCAGAACTCTCTATTAACCAGCACTTATGTTATAAGCTTTACAAGTAAAAAAAAATTGATATTCAGAATTATGACCCTGAATTATCTTTCTTTTAGGAATCATTAAAGATTAAATTGTGTTTGGCATAGTTTTAATTTAAACATATTTTAGTGAATTCTAATTAATTCTAATTAAAATTGGCAATCCATACATACATATACTTATACATAAGTGAATGTACACAGTGAAAAAGTGAAGAAGAGAGAAAGAGAAAATGAGAGAGAGAGAGCGAATATTTGATTAGCCAAGTCACTCCATTCCCAGGAAAGGGATGTGAATGTTAGAGCTGAAAGGGACATTTGGTCTAACCCCCTCACTTTACAGAAAAGGGAAATGAGACTGATATAAGTGAAATGAGTTGTTTAAAGTCACACACTAAGTGATAAAGCCAACTCTCTTGACTCCAAGTAAAATGTCCCTTCCACACTGAAAATACTTGAATTGCTCCACAATAGGGTTAAACATAAAGATAATTACAATAATAAAGCTATATAGCTCCACCAAAAATAGATTAAACAACTCCTTTTATCTTGAAAAAATCTTTCAAAAATGATATCAAAATGTTCTTTTGACTTGATAAGTATGAAAATCCAAGGAAAGACAGAGATTGAGGCTTTGAGCTTGAATCTAGTTGCCACATTGAATCAACAGATGAAGATAATACCTACAAATACCTGGATCTCTATCAGGCAAGAACCTATGAGCTTAGAGATATAAAGGAGGAAGCTGTGACTGAATAAATTAAGAGGCTTACTGGCATCCTGAAATCAAAGCTAAATGAAAAGATCATGTTTAAAGCAATTAACACATTCCTAATACAGGCATAATGTACATTCTCAGAACTGTAAAATGGGCTATAACAAATTTAGAAAAGTAACCTCATAAAAACTAATATAATGTCAACAAAACATAGGGCCATCATCTTAAGGCTATTATAAAAAGATGAACATTTCCTCATAAAAAGAGGGGGACTTAGGATAGGGATTAGGTTAGGAGGAAGGATTTTCAGAGCACATACTAAATTGAAATACTTTTGGAATAAGCAGCTATCATTTAATGGAGCAATGGTAAATGCTTGACAACAGGTATACAATTGTAGATTTGCCAGAAGTACCTCAAAATGGTTGAGCTCTGCATAGAGCTTTTGAAATGGCTAAGATCCAAGAATGAAATCAGTGGGTGGTTATTTGCATGAACTAAGCCAAAAACATCTTGACAAAGAAGCATAGAATAAATAACTGTTGTGTTGATTTGTTTATAAAAATGGCAGGATTTATGATGATAGTTCAGGTCTACTGCCCCCAGAAATTACAGAAGCGTTATCCTCAAAGAACCTAGATTTGGCGATTAATGTAGAATATGCAAGGAAACAGCAGAAAATATGCAACATATCACTGTAGGTTGTAAAAAAAAAATAGCATGGACCAAATACCTAGCAAGCCACGACTTGATGGTTAGAATTATTCATCAGAATAGAAGGTCACTATTTTTCAAGGACAAAAGACAACAAATGACCATGCTACAAATACAGACCTCAAAATATTCGGGAAACACAACCTATAAAAACTTTATTATAAACTGAATTGTTGCCAGCAATCACACAAATAGAAATATGATTTATAAAAATTTAAGGGGAGGGGGCCAAGATGGTGGAGTAAAAGCAGTGACTTGCTTGACCTCTCCCCCAAACTCCTCCAAATACCTATAAAAAAAAGGCTATAAACAAATTCTAACGCAGTAGAACCCACAAAAAAAAAAAAAACCAGAATGAAACAAATCTCCAGCCCAAGACAACCTGGATGATTTATTGGAAAAGTCTATTGTGCCAGGCTGGGAGAGGAGTGCAGTTCAGCATGGGCCACATAAGCTGAGAAGGCAAAGACCAGGCCTTAGGAAATCTGGAGCAGTCCCCAGGGGATTGAATCAAGGGGAATTGTGGCAGTTTCCAGACTTCTCAACCCACAAACCTCAAAGACAACTTAGAAGGACAGTAGGAAAAGTCTATGATCACAGTTAGAGAGAGAAGCTCGGTCCCAGCCCCGGTGCTATTGTTATCCTAGGGTGGCGGCCGCTTCTGCAGCTCTGGGTCCACAGACAGAGGGGGAATCAAGTGGCTGATCAGAGGGGAATTACAGGGATCTCTTTGCTGGTGCTGAGGCAGGATTCTCTTACTTTGCCTATGCTTGGATCTGGGTCTCAGCTCTAGGTGGTGGTCCTGGGGCAAGAGGAGAGCTGGCATAGTGGAGCTTGTGGAGGTGATAGACAGGGAATTCTCCTCACAGTTCCAAGGCAGAAAAGAGTGAATGTGGTCACTCATGTATAGATCAGAGCCCAGGCCAGGAAAGGAGTAAACACCTCACCCTTGACTGTACCACCTTGGCAGAATTGAAAATTTACAGATCCCTAGAAGTATCTCTGAAAACAGCTACACAAAACCCCCAAAGCTTGAGACAGTACATTCTCCACACTGGAAGCAGACCCCCTACCTTAACAAAGAGTTTAAAACTTAAGTAACTGGCTATGATCATGAGCAAACTGCAAAAAAGTCAGCCATAAAATCTTACTTTGGTGACAAAGAAGATCAAAACATACAACCAGAAGAAGACAACAAAGTCAAAGCCCCTACATCCAAAGCCTCCAAGAAAAATATGAATCAGTCCCAGACCATGGAAGAGCTCAAAAAGAATTTAGAGAAGCAAACAAGAGAAGTAAAGGAAAAAGTAGGAAGAGAAATGAGAATGATGCAAGAAAATCATGAAAAACAAGTCAACATCTTGCTAAAGGAGACCAAAAAAAAAAAATACTGAAGAAAATAACACCTTAAAAAACAGACTAGCCCAAATGGCAAAAGAGGTCCAAAAAGTCAATGAGGAGAAGAATGCCTTAAAAAGCATAATGGGCCAAATGGAAAAGGAAGTCCAAAAGCTCACTGAAGAAAATACTTTCTTAAAAATTAGAATGGAGCAATTGGAAGCTAGTGACTTTATGAGACATCAAGACACTATAAAACAAATCCAAAAGAATTTTAAAAATAGAAAACAATGTGAAATATCTCATTGGAAAAACAACCGATCTGGAAAAGAGATCCAGGAGAGATAATTTAAAAATTATTGGATCTGAAAGTCATGATCAAAAACAGAGCTTAGACATCATCTTTCAAGAAATTATAAAGGCAAATTGCCCTGATGTTCTCAAATCAGAAAATAAAATAGAAATGGAAAGAATCCACTGATCACCTCCTGAAAGAGATGCCCAAAGGAAAACCTCTAGGAATATTATAGGCAAATTCCAGAGTTCCCAAGTCAAGGAGAAAATATTGCAAGCAGCCAGAAAGAAACAAGTCAAGTATTGTGGAAACACAATCAGGATAACACAAGATTTAGCAGCTTATACATTAAGGGACCAGAGAGCTTAGAATACGATATTCCAGAAGGCAAAGGAGATAGGATTACAACCAAGAATCACCTACCCAACAAAACTGAGTATAATCCTTCAGGGGAAAAAATGGATATTCAGTGAAATAGAGGACTTTCAAACATTCTTGATGAAAAGATCAGAGCTGAATACAAAATTTGACTTTCAAATACAAGACTCAATAGAAACATGAAAAAGTAAACAGGAAAGAGAAATCATAAGGAAGTTATTAAAGTTGAACTGTTTCCATTCCTACATGGAAAAATGATATTTGTAACTCATGAGACCTTTGTTAGTATTAGGGTAGTTGGAGGCAAAAAAATTATATGTATATATGGATAGACAGATAGATAGAGGGCACAGGGTGAGTTGAAGATGAAGGGGTGATATCTAAAAAGTAAAATTGAGGAATGAGAGAGGATTATACTTGGAGAAGGAGAAAGGGAGAAGTAGAATGGAGTAAGTTATCTCACATAAAACAGACGAGAAAAAGCTTGTACAGTGGTAGGGAAGTAGAGAAAGGTGAGAGGGAATGAGTGAATCTTATTCTCATCAGAATTGGCTTAAGGAGGGAATAACATACACACTCAATTGGGTATGGAAATCTGTCTTACCCTACAGGAAAATAGGGGGGAAGGGGATAAGAGAGTAGGGGTATGATTGAAGGGAGGGCAGATTGGTGGAGGGGGTAATCAGAAGCAAACACTTCTGAGGAGGGACAGAGTTAAAAGAGAGAACAGGATAGGATGAAGGTAAATAGTTTTTCACAACATGACGACTATGGAAGTGTTTTGTATGACTACACATGTATAACCTATATCGAGTTGCTTGCGTCCTCAATGAGGGTGTGTGGGGAGGGAGGAAGGGAGAAAATTGGGCACCCAAAGTTTTAAAAACAAATGTTAAAAACTGTTTTCACATGCCACTGAGAAAGGAGATATATAGGCAAAGGGGTATAGAAATCTATCCTGCCCTACAGGAAAATAGAAGGGGAAAGGGGATGGAGGCGGGGGTGATAGAAAGGAGGGTAGATTAAGGGAAGGGGTATTCAGAATGCATGCCATCGTGGTGCGGGGAGGGGTGAGATGGGGAGAAAATTTGGAACTCAAAATCTTGTGGAAGTGAATGTTTAAAACTAAAAAGAAATAAATTAATAAATATTTAATATAAAAACAAAAAAATTTAAGAACAACATTTTAATAAATGCTTTCATACCAAATATAAGAACTGAAAAACTTTCAAAATATAGAGACCAAGGAACCAAAATGTACTTGGGAACAGGTAAGGCGTATATAATCCCTGTGGTCCTCTCTGCTACTAGAGTTGTATTTAGAAAGCTTACACTGAAACACTTTATTCTACTACCAAAAAAAAAAAAACCAGTTATTTAATCAACATGATTGATACTCTGTAGAACATTAAAAAGAAAAGAACAGTGGGATAATAAGCAGTTCCTGGACCATTTGCAACTGAATTCCATTAAAAAAGACACAATGTGATGAAATAATAAAAAAGCCCTTCTATGTAGTAGGCACTTAATAAATGCTTGTTGAATTAAATAATTATTATTCAGTACATCCCACCGAGGCTTCTATGGTTCTTTACCTTCCCTAAGTACTCAGTGCCCTCCTATTGCGCCTACCTGCCTACTTACCCCACTTCTCCCTTCTGTCTCTTCCCAATTAATCCAACAAATGCAATTTGCCCTTGGAAATGACCATGGCTCCAAATCAATTTGTTACTGTTCTGTGTCTCAACTTCCTCCTGGCCCTCTTCTCAGTTAGATATACCCTGGACAACCACCTTATAAATTAAAATTTACTCCAAGATGTATAAGCAGGTAAGAGCTTACAGTTCCAATTTTCAGGGGTACTTGCATTTTCAGAGGGGACTCCTGAACACACAATTCTTTAATATAAAGGAATGAATCTCTAAGAGTGGTAATTACAAGCATTCTTCCAGGCTGAATGAAGAGACCTCTGGTGGGGGTCCGATAATCTTTCTGGCATCCTCCAAATAACATCCACTTGCAATGCTGCTTCTGCTCAAAGAACCCACCATAGTACTTTGCTTTCAAGAAAAATCCTATATTGCTTTAGCATTAAAAATACAAAGGAATAGAGAAATGGCATGTATCCATTTATAAAGGAAATATAAATACAAACTAGTGATTACCTAAGCACCTTTAAAACAAACTTTTTTAAAATTTTTAATGACTATATCAAAGAAAAAATTCTTGCTCAGTTTATAGGATGGCCTAAAAGTTGTGAGATCTACTCTAACTTTGAAATTCTTTAATTCTAGTTACTTCTTACCCATCTATCAGGGATGATTTAAAGATATAACTACTATTTGCAATCTTCCATGAACTTTCAGAAGCACAGAGATAGGGGCTCAGGAAAACAAAACCATTATTATAATGAATCTTCTATGTCCTCAGGAATACTTGGGTCTTTTTTTCTAGTTAAGAATTCATTGTTCAAAGATACTGGCTTTTACTTAGTTAAGCAATATACACAGAAAATATTTCTGAAAATTGTTCAGAGATTTATAGAATGTCAGGAATGGAAGTGTCCTTAAAGACTATTTTGTCCAATCCATTTTACAAAAGAGGAACATTGAGCCCAAAGAGAATGTCACTTCCTCAAGGCCACACTACATAGTTTTTCATTTTCACATCTATAAAATGAGGGGGTTAGACTAGATGACCTTTAAAGCCTTCCTGGACTTCTGCTTCCAGAAGCTAAGATGGCAGAGTAAAAAATAAGTCGCTCTCACCCTCCTGTACCAACTTCTGAAAGCCCAGAATATATGGTTCCAGGAAAAACACTGGAACAGCTGAACCAGAAGAAAGACAAGATGCAGCAGTCCAGTAGCCCAGGTAGCTTGAGGGATTAACTGGAAAGGCCCCTCTTACCCTGGGAGAAGGGGAGCAGTACAGAATGGGAAGCATCCCAGCAAGCTAACAGAAAGCCCCACCTCAGCATACCAGGAGGAGATCCTGAAACCCAAGTGGTGGAGCAGGCAAACACCAACACCTGGACCCACAAGTGCCTCTGTGAGGGCTGGGGAACCAGTGGAAACCAGCTCAGAAAACCACTATGTGCCTCAGCATTCTACAGCAACCAAGTCCTCCAGTGCCTCAGCAAAAATAAGGGAAGCAATACTACAAAGGGCCCCAGGCGGATAAACACCCTGCAAAATCCATCTGAGAGGAGCTAAAGAAAGTGAAAGGAAAGGAAAAGCAAGCAACCTAGAGTTGCCCTAGAGTTCTAGCCTTGCTGATTCCAGCCCAACAGCAGGTAAGTTGCCAGAACCCTACAGCCTTCAACTGCCAACATCGGAGGCCCTAGCACACAAAGCCAGTGACCAGGCCCTAGGCTCCCAACACAAGAAGCTAGGGTCAGTGCCCTCCACTCTCCAGCAGGAGAGCTCAATCTCTTTAAAGGCCAGAAAATAAGCAAATACCATGAGAAAAAAATGTAGCAAAGATTCATTTTATGAGAACAGTGAAGATCAAGGCAGAAATTCTGAAGAGGACAACATTGTCAACAAACCCACATCTGGAACCTCAAAAGGGAATATAAACTGGTCTGAAGTCCAAAAAGCCTTTTTAGAAGAGCTCAAGAAGGATTTTAAAAGTCAAATGAGAAAGGTAGAAGAATCCTTTAAAAACACAATTGGCCAACAGGAAAAAAAGTACACTGAAGAAAACAAATTCCTAAAAAATACAATTGGCCAAATGGGGAAGGAGGTACAAAATCTAATAGAAGAAAACAATTTGTTAAAAATTAGAATCAGGCAAATGGAAGCTAATGACTCTATGAGAGAGTAAAAATCAGTCCAACAGAAACAAAAAAATGAAAAAATAGATGAAAACATAAAATACCTCATTGGTAAAACAACTGACCTGGAAAATCAATCCAGGAGAGACAATTTAAAAATTATTGGTCTACCTGAAAATCATGATAAAAAAAGAGCCTGGACATTATCTTTCAGGAAATCATAAAAGAAAACTGCCATGAGGTCCTAGAACCAGAGGGTAAAATAGCCATAAAAGAATCCACTGTTCTCCTCTTGAAAGAGATTCCAAATTGAAAACATCAAGGAATATAACAGTCAAATTCCAAAATTACCAGGTCAAAGAGAAAATACTGCAAGCAGCCAGAAAGAAACAATTTAAATATCATGGAACCACAATCAGGATTACACAGGACCTTGCAGCGTCTACATTAAAAGACTGCAGGCGTGGAACATGATATTTCGTAAGGCAAAGGAGCTTGGATTACAACCAAGGATCAACTACCCAGCGAAAATGAGCATGATCTTTCAGGTGAGGAGACAGACATCCAAAAAACAGGGGACTTCCAAATCTTCCTGATAAAAAGACCAGAGCTCAACAGAAAATTTGATCTTCAAATACAAGACTCAAGAGAGACATAAAAAGGTAAAGATACAATATGTTGTTAATAAGAGCAAAATGTTTACATCCCTACAAGGGAAGAGGACACTTGTAACTCTTGAGAACTGTATTGTTATTACACCATGTTAAAGGGGTATACATAAAGGGGGTGGATATAAGTTGACTTTGATGTAATGATGAAAAAAAAAACCTAATCAAGTCAGTTAAATGGATCCAAGTAAATGGATTAATCTGATCTAAGAAAATGTATTGAGAGAAAAGGAAAGGAGGAGGCAGATAAAGGTAAATTACATTACAGGAAAAGACACAAAAACCAATTATAGCAGAGGGAAAGAAGGGAGGGAGATGAGCATTGTTTGAACCTTACTCTCATCAGATTTGGCTCAAGAAGGGAATAACATAATCAGTTATATAAATCTAACTTGCCCTATAGGCAGTAGGAGGGAAAAGGGGAAAGAAAAAGAAGGGGGGATAGAAGGGAGGGGAAGAAGCAGTAAGGGTAAAGGGGAAGAAAAGGGAAGGGGCTAAGAGAAGGGAGGAGGGACTGAGGAAGGTGGTGGACAAAAGTAAAATAGTAGTGAGGAGGGAAAAGGAGAAAAGAGAAAGAAAAGCACAAACAGGGGGGAAAAAGGATGGAGAAAAAGACAAAGATGGAAATCATAACTACTAATGTGAATGGGATGAACTCTCCCATAAAATGGAAGTGGATAGCAGAATAGATTAAAAACCATAATCCTACAATATGTTGTTTACAGGAAATACAATTGAAAAAGAGTGACACACACAGGGTAAAGGTAAAAGGCTGGAGAAGAATATATTATGTTTCAGCTGAAGTAAAAAAAGCAAGGGTAGCAATCCTGATCTCAGATAAAGCAAAAACAAAAATAGATCTTATCAAAAGAGATAAGGAAGGAAACTACACCCTGCTAAAAGGCATCATAGACAATGAAGTAATATCATTACTAAACATATATGCACCAAATGGTATAGCATCCAAATTCTCAGAGGAGAAGTTCAGGGTGTTACAGGAAGAAATAGACAGCAAAACTATACTAGTGGGGGACCTCAACCTCCCCCTCTCTGAACTAGATAAATCTAACCACAAAAAAAACAAGAAAGAAGTGAAGGAGGTGTATAGACTATTAGAAAAGTTAGGTATGATAGATATCTGGAGAAAATTGAATGGGGACAGAAAGAAATATACTTTTTTCTTGGCAGTACATGGCACATACACAAAAATTGACCATGTGCTAGGACATAAAAACGTCACAATCCAATGCAGAAATGCATCCTTTTCAGATCATGATGCAATAAAAATTACATGTAATAAAGGGCCATGGAAAGATAGACTAAAAAAGAATTGGAAACTAAATAGTCTAATCCAAAAAAAATGACTGAATGATATTATGAATGATAGAAACAATCAATAACTTCATTCAAGAGAATGACAATAATGAGACAACATACCAAAACTTATGGGATGCAGTGAAAGCAGTTCTTAGGGAAAGTTTTGTATCTCTAAATGCTTACATAAATAAAATAGAAAAAAAAGGAGATCAATGAATGGGGCATACAACTAAAAAAACTAGAAAAAGAACAAATTAAAAATCCTCAATTACACACCAAATTAGAAATATTGAAAACCAAAGGAAAAATTAAGAAAACTGAAATTAAGAAAACTATTGAACTAATAAAAAAAGCTAAGAGCTGGTTTTATGAAAAAAAACAATAAAATATATAAACTTTTGGTTAATTTAATTTAAAAAAATTGTCAGTATAAAAAATGAAAAGGGTGAAACCACCACCAAGGAAGAGGAAATTAAAACAATAATTAGGAACTATTTTGCCCAATTATATGCCAATAAATTTGACAATGTTAGTGAAATGGATACATATTTACAAAAATATAAATTGCCCAGATTAACAGAAGAGGAAGTAAACCATTACATAACCCCATCTCAGAAAAAGAAATTGAAAAAGCCATTGATGAACTCCCTAAGAAAAACTCTCCAGGGCCAGATTTACAAGTGAATACTATCAAACATTTAAAGAACAATTAATTCCAATACTATGTAGACTATTTGGGAAAACAGGTGAAGAAGGAGTCTTACCAAATTCTTTTTATGATACAAATATGTGGCTGATACCTAAACCAGAAAGAGTCAAAACAGAAAGAAAATTATAGACCAATTTCTCTAATGAATATCAATGCAAAAATTTTAAATAAAATATTAGCAAATAGATTACAGCAACTTATCACAAGAATAATACACTATGACCAGGTAGGATTTATGCCAGGAATGCAGGGCTGGTTCAATATTATGAAAACTATCAACATAATTGATCATATCAACACCAAAAATAACAGAAACTACATTATCATCTCAATAGGTGCAAAAAAAGCTTTTGACAAAATACAATACCCATTCCTATTAAAAACACTAGAGAACATAGGAATAAATGGAATCTTCCTTAAAATAATAAATACCATCTACCTAAAATGTTCAGCAAGCATAATATGTAATGGGGACAAGCTAGAAGCATTTCCAACAAGATTGGGGGTGAAATAAGGATGTCCATTATCACTACTGTCGTTCAATATTGTATTGGAAACGTTAGCTTTAGCAATAAGAAAAGAAAAAGAAATTGAAGGTATTAGAATAGGCAAAGAAAAAAACATGATATGATGATATGCTTAGAGAATCCTAGAGAATCAAGTAAAAAACTACTTGAAATAATAAACAACTTCAGCCAAGTTGCAGGATATAAAATAAAACCACATAAATCACTGGCATTTCTATATATTACCAACAAAGCCCAACAGCAAGAGATAGAAAGAGAAATTCCACTTAAACTCACTGTAGACATTGTAAAATATTTAGGAATCTACCTCCCGAAATAAACCCAGGAACTATATGAACACAATTACAAAACGCTTTTCACACAAATAAAGTCAGATCTAAATAATTGGAAAAACATCAGTTGCTCAAGGGTAGGCCAAGCTAATATAATAAAAATGACAATTCTGCCTAAGCTAATTTACTTATTCAGTGCCATACCAATCAAACTACCAAAAAAAATTTTTATAGAGTTAGAAAAAATAATAACAACATTCATTTGGAAGAACAAAAGGCCCAGAATATCAAGGGAACTAATGAAAAGAAATGCAGGGGAAGGTGGCCTAGCCATTCCAGATCTTAAATTGTATTATGAAGCAGCAATCATTAAAACTGCTTGGTACTGGCTAAGAAATAGAGTGGTGAATCAGTGGAATATGTTAAGCATGCAAGACACAGTAGTCAATGACTATAGTCATCTATTATTTGATAAATTCAAAGACCCCAGCTTCTGGGATAAGAATTCACTCTTTGACAAAAACTGCTGGGAAAACTGGAAAAGAGTATGGCAGAAACTAGGCATAGATCAAAATGTCATACCCTATATCAAAATAAAATCAAAATGGGTTCATGATTTAGATATAAAGGCTGATACTGTAAGCAAACTGGGAGAGCAAGGAATAGTTTACCTATTAGATTTATGGAGAACAGAAAAATTCATGATCAAACAGGGGATAGAGAACATTACAAAAAGCAAAATGGATAGCTTTGATTACATTAAATTGAAAAGTTTTTGCACAAACATAGCCAATGCAACCAAGATTAGAAGGAAAGTAGAAAACTGGGAAAAAAATTTTACAACCAGTCTCTCTGATAAGTTCCTCATTTCTAAAATATATAAAAAATTAGGTGAAATTTATAAGATTACAAGCCATTCCCCAATTGATAAATGGTCAAAGGGCATGAAAAGGCAGCTCTCAAATGAAGAAATTAAAGCCATTTGTAGTCATATGAAAAAATGCTCTAAATCACTGTTGATTAGAGAAATGCAAATCAAAACAACTCTGAGGCACCACATCACATCTATCAGATTGGCCAACATGACAAAAAAAGGAAAATGATTTGGAGAAGATGTGGGAAAATTGGAACACTAATGCATTGTTGTGAAATGATCCAACCATTTTGGAGAGCAATTTGGAACTATGCCCAAAGAGTTATAAAACTGTGACCCTTTGACCCAGCAATAGCACTTCTAGGGCTATATCCCAGAGAGAACATAGAAAGGGGAAAAGGACCCACATGTACAAAAATATTCATAGCAGCTCTTTTTGTGGTGGCACAGAATTGGAAATTGAGAGGATGCCCATCAATTGGAGAATGGCTGAACAAGTTGTGGTATATGAATGTAATGGAATACTATTACGCTATAAGAAATGATGAACAGGCTGATTTCAGAAAAACCTGGAAAGACTTGTATGGTCTGATGCTGAGTGAAGTGAGCAGAACCAGGAGAACATTGTACACAGCTATGTTGTGTGATGACTAATATTGATAAACTTAACCCTTCTCAGCAATACAAGGATCTAAGACATCTCCAAAGCCCTTGTGATGGAAAATGCTACCCATAAAAAAGAAAAAACCATGGAGTTTGAATGCAGATCGAAGCATACTATTTGCTATTTTTTTTCTTCTGTTGTATTTTGTTTCCTCTTTCTGGCGGTTCCTCCTATTGGTTCTAATTCTTCCTTACAACATCACTAATGTGAAAATATGTTTAATAGGAATGTATATGTATAGCCTATATCAGATTGTACACTGTCAAGGGGAGGGACGGGGAGAAAAATTTAAAACTCAAAAGCTTATGGAAGTGATTGTTGATAATTCAAAATGAATTAATTAAAAAAAGTCTTTTCCAACACTAAAATTCTATCATTCTGTTAATCACTTTCAGAAACATTTCCTGATTCTTCCATTCCCTTCCTGCACTAAAATTCTATAATCATATTAATCATTTTCAGAAACACTTCCTGGTTCTCCTCTTTTCAAATCCTTCAGGGAGTTGGAGAAAGGTGTCTCTAAGGACTAAAATATCATTTGGAAGTCAAGGGTATATCTAAGTATCCAGAAACACATGTAGGTTGTAATAGGTGGATAAGCACAGGAAATGTTGTGGCAATGTGAAAAAAGGGGGATAGAAACTGTAATAGAGTTTGTAGCAAATGGCAATGGAGTCTGAGTCAAGTTCATTTCAAGCATATGCAAAGTACTAAATCTAATCTCCCTTCCACATATCAGTGCCTTAAATACTTTGAGGCAGTGATCATATTACCTCAAGTCTTCTCTTCTCTAAAGGAAATATTCTTAATTCCTTCAATTAATCCCTTCCTGGTATACTCTGCAGTCCATTCACTATCCCTAGTCACCCTCTTCTGGAACTACGTTCTTCCTAAAAGGATCAACGTCCTTTCTAAATGTGGTTCTCAGAAATTAATATTATAGATATGGCCTGACCAGGACAGAATACAATAAGCTAAGACTGCATTAGTGTTTTCTGTTGGCCACTTTATGCTACTGAGTGAGATTAAACTTTCATTGCAATGAAACATTCAGATCTTTTTCACATTGACTGTTCTCTATTCATTTCTCCCTTATCCTAAACTTATATAGTTGATTTTTTTTAACCCAAGTGCAAGACTAGTCTACATATTCCCCCACTAAAGTTTATCTTGGTAGATTCATCTGATCAATTTAATCCATTAAAATATCAGAGGACAGACTTATTGATGCCAAAGTTGAGTCAGGAGGGATTACAAATATTCTGGCCTGTAGTCATGTTCACACATTACTGCTAGGCAAGTGCAAAGAATACATATGATTGACTCTAAAATAGTTATTAAAGTGCTGAAGAAACAGATTAAGTCAGCCAACAGTGAGGTTACCAATACTACTTGTATTTAGCCTCCTCCTCATCCTGTCCAGAATGAATCACTGCTTTAACACTTGGCTCCATTGTGACATAAAAGATAAAACCAAGTTCCCAAGCCAGCCTTTGGTTTACATTCACTGGGATCCTGCTTTAGACCCAAAACTCTTCACCTAGGAAAGTCTCACCTCTCTCAGGCTCAGTGACTATCCTGAACACTGAAAAGGCCCCCACCATCCCCAACCAGGGGACATGTGACACAAGTGCTGATTAGATGTCAAAGCAATTACCCAATGCTTTAGTTATTCCTCTCAGTTTTGTGGTCATTAGAGACATCCATCATTCTTTGGACCTAATCATTTAACCCATTCCAAATCTACCTAACTATACTACCTTCCAATCTGTATTTCTCCATCTTGTCTATAAGCATATAATTAGTAACTTTGTTAGCTACCTTATTGAATTCCAACTATATTATTAGTTTTAGGATCAGAGAATCTGAGCTCTAGAGATAGAAGAGGCCTCAAAAGCTATCTAGTCCAATCTCTTCATTTTACAGTTGAAGAAACTGAGGTCCAGGGAAGGTACGTGATTTGCCACAGATGTATTAAAGATGTAAGCCCAACCTCTTGTATAGTGGAAATTCCTTTCCTATACATGTTAAATGGCCATTGCGGTCAATTTCATCTCTCAAAATCTGTGACTATGTGACTCTACAGCAGGAGTAGGCAGACCATGACCTGCAGGTCAAAGTTGATCTGCCACCTATTTTTGTACATCCTGAGGGCTAAGAATGTTTTTTACATTTTAAAATACAATGGCCACCTGTTTTTGTAATGGCCTGGAAGCTAAGATCGATTTTTATATTTTAAAATAAAGTTGTTCCTAAAAATGTAAAAATGATCCTTGGCTCATAGGCCATACAAAAGCAGGAACAGGCCAGAGTTGGCATCTGGGTGGCAGTTCGCTGAGCCTTGCTCTAGAACCAATGTGCTTTCCATTATACCAGAACTAGAAAGCAGCTCCTTTCATTATCTATCCTACTTTCTTAGAAAAGTAAACAAGTCAAGAAGATATCAGAGGCTGTTTCAATCTGAAAGATATCTCCTGCACATGGCATGAGTAATTGGAAATCCCCCTTCACAACAACATTCTGCCCTATTATAGGGCTATGACATATTATCAGTTTCTTCCATTTGGGCCCCAGAAACTGAAACAGCATGAAATCACTTGCGTTTCTCCTTTCTTCTATCCTTACCCAAATAGTCTATGTTATGTTTCCCCTCTTCCATTTCTCCCCAACTCATTCCAATTCATGGACTTCTTACATAGGACCATATTTTATTTAATCTGTTCTTTTTGAACAAACTCTCATTACGGTATTTCAGTCATTAATCCCGCATCAATAAGTCTCAAAGACATGTAAAAGAGCTCCCATTTATCTTCTGCATTAATATCTCAAGTTCACTTTATTAATTACTTACCGTACCTAATAAACTTATACGTGGCAGGACATCTGAGATCACATAAATTCATTCCCTGTGCATAAATTCACTCCCTGTGTGCGATATTTTTTCCAGGGAATAATCTTGAAAACCTCCAACTAGTAGTCTTCTATCAAGTCTAATCTCCCTTTAAAGACAGCACCTTTAAAAAGTTGTCTACACTGGTTGTTTCCACTTTCATTTTCCTCACTCAGTCCTCACTCTACAACCTGGCTTGTGAAGAAATCACTCAATTAAAACTCTTCTCTCCAAAGTTATCAATTATCTCTTTAACTGTCAAATAGGTGAAAAAGGATCAGGACTGAGAAAAAGACTACCTGCTGCATTTGACAATGTTAACCATCCCTCTCCTCCCAGTTTTTTTCCTTTTTATATTTTTCATTTCAAATCTCTGTTTCTTTCTCTCTTTCTCTCTGTCTCTTTTTATCTCTCTACCTGCTCCTAGTACCCTTTGCTGTCTTAGCATCCACATCACCCCTCCCCCAACTGTGTGCATTCCTCAAGATTCTGTCCTAGGTCCTCTTCTCTCCTCCCTCCATGTATTCTCTCAATAACCTCATCAACTCCCACCAGTTTAGTTATTATCTCCATGTGAATGATTTCCAGATCTGCATATCTATATCCAGTCTTTCCCCTGAGTATCAGATCTTCATTACCAGTTGCCTAGTGGATTTTCAAATTAGATATCCTGGAGACATGTTAAATTTAACATTTCTCAAATTATCTTTCCCCTAAACCCTCCCTTCTTTCAAGTTTTTTTTGCTTCTATTGAAGGCACTAGCATTCTTCCAGGATCTCAGGCTTATAATCTCAGCACTGTCCTTGACTCCTCACTCTTTCTCCCCTCACACATTCCATCAGTTATCAATTCTTGCCATTTCTACCTTCACTAAATCTCTCACATTTGAACTTTTTCCCACTTACATGGCTATCATCATAGTGCAGGCCTTCATCCTGCCAAATATATGGGCCAGGCATTTAACTAATAATTGTTGAGTGAATGGCTGCTTAATTGATCGAAAGGTTATACTTCGATCTTTCTACAATACCTGAGTCAGCAACTCTATCTGGGAGACCCTTTTTTCTTCCTCTTCTATATTCAGTTTAAAGCAGCCTGAAGAAAGTTAACAAGAATCTGGAAAAAAATCATTCTCCCTAGTCCTTCTCTGTTGTAGTCTGTCCATGACCAAAAGTTCATTGCACTTGTCTATCATATAAGGAACAGCTCAGCTGAGTTTGGCTCATAAATTAGAAGGTTTATCACCTTTGTATTTACCAACCACCTTTTGGTTGATTTTGGTGACAGTGACTCAAAAAATGATCAATGAAGATGTGATGCGGTTTGGAATATGCATCAATATGGAGAAAACCCAAAGGGATGGAAACACAGATCTTCTAAAGTTTAAAGTAATTTTTATTAAGAAGATCATAAGGTCATAAGATCACTGAGCTAGAAAGCACCTTAGGGATCATGTATTCTAACTCCTTCATTTCGCAGATGGAGAAATTGGACCCAGAAAGGTTATAAAGTAAGTAGCAGAGTAAGGATAAAAACCAACGTCTCTATCTTCAAATCCAGGGCTCTTTCCACTATATCATGCTGTTGCTATAAGGGATTTCTTGAATTTTAATCATAAGAATTCAAACACTAGTATGAAATTTTGTAGAGAGTAGCTTTTTGCTATTCTCACTTTATAAAATTCAATGTCCAAACCTCACAAAAAGTCAAGTCCCACTTACTATTAACATCAATTTACTATTATATTGCTTGACATCTTGCAAAGTTTCCCAATAAATGATTTGACCTTCTGTACCTTGAAAATGAAATTGTTAGGCAGTTTTTTTTTTAAATTCCTTAATGCCAAGGAGTAAAATCATCATTCTCTCCTTCTGGTGTCTTTGTTTCACATTGCTACTATATAGATAGGCCATGCAAACAACCAAAAACAAAAAATTATATGGTGTTGCTAATTGAAAAAATGCTTGTGCAGCATGCAGAAATTGACACTAAGTGCGGTATTAGCAGGAAATCAGTGATTTTCAATTGACATTGGACAGGAAATAGTTTAGTGTCAATTGATATTAAATGGGAAAAATTGTACTGAATTAGCACAAAATGGTTTCGTGGACAGAAATGTGCTTCCATTAGGTGACTGGATATTAAGTGGGCTCAAATATAATAAGTTTTAGAGGTCACTAGCCTGCAGAAATCAGGGCAAAATAACCAACCCTGAGTCCAAAAGGCTGGTTGCTTTTAACATTCTTCTCATAAGTCACTGGACATGTTCTCATGACAAAATTGTCTTCCAGTAAGTTTTCAAGAGAAATTACGAATTCCAATCATTCAACTGAACTGGCAAAAATGATGTCTTCTTGGACTTTATTAGGAGGTTCTATTACTGTTCCTAAATATTCTCTTTTCAGAGTTTTAGTTATAAAATAAAAGGTAATACAGGATACAACTGTGAAGAATGGTCCAAGCTCAGAATCCTATATCAAGTGTTTTTGACAGTGTTGCTTAATCAAGTGATTTTTGATCAACTAATTTTTCTTGACCACAGTTAAAAGAAAAAAATACTTCATAAAACTGTTTTAAAACCATATTGCAGTCTTTCTAAAAAGAAAAGTCTGTGGAAAAGAGAACATGATAACTTTAAACGAGCAACTTCTACATTCAGAGCTAACTAATCTGATCTGTATTGGAAGACTATTGAAGCCACTTATTCCTATAGAAGGAGCAGCTGTATGGACATTTCTAGACATCTGATTTTGTGGAGAAGAAGAGGGATAGGAGCCAGAATGTAGAGGAAGTTAACAAAGTTTGAAACTCAATTCTGATTGAAAGTCTCCGATGGAAAAGTTAGTCTGGCAAACATAAAACATTGGTGACTGGGATCTCTCTATGATTTTGGCCATAGAAGGGAAAAAAAGGACGCCAAAAGGCCAAGTACTTAAGGAGCTGACAAGAGGAAGAAAAAAGGCAATGTCCTTTTTTTTTTTTTTAAATTAGCAGAAAACAAAGACAGGACTCAGATTTTGCTATGAAGGATATTGCAAAGTCTTGAACACACACACACACACACACACACACAAACCAGTTGCACTACAGCCCAGCCTCAGAATTTTAAATGAAGCAAGATAAAAAAATTTTAATAAATGGTTAAAAAAAATTCATTTTAATTAGGGTAACTAGGCTACTTGTGTCTAGCCATCTTTGGCAGCTCAGAAAAACCATCAGCAGGACTCTGGATGCTTTGCTCCAAAGAAGCATCTCTGAAGCAATAAGTACACCTGCCTAGTGGTATAAAGATACAAGCTGACCTAGGCCTACGAAAGCTTGGAAGAAACTCTGAGTTCAATTAGACCAGAGAGTAGATAAAGATTAGTAGTTAGGCTGGATATAGTGCTTTAAAGTTTGCAAAATGTTTCACAAATATTACCTAATTATACTCAATTGTCTACAAGACTTTAAGCTTTAAGTATTATTGAATTTGAGCATCAGAGAGAAGGGGTCCATTGGCTTTACATTACAAAAAGGGTCTATGATACAAACCTGTGAAGTCAATATGGGCAACTCCCAGTGTAGAAATTCCCTCCCCAGGATCTGCAATTTCCTTGAAATTTAGTCTTTGGCAACTACTTTTAAACATGAGGCAGATCACAAAGAAGTCAAGTCAGTATATATCAGGAGTAAGATTCAAACCAAGGCCTGCCTGACTCCGAAGGTGACCTTTATCCTCTATGCAGTACTGTCTCTCCATGATCATCTGCTTATATACTGCTCATGCTATAGAGGTAGCAAGACAGAATAATCAGCATTTTAAGTTTTTTGCCAATTTAAAGCCATTCTATCATTTGTACATTCAACGTATATAATTTTTTTCTTTTGTATTTTCCCCATTGTTAGAAGTTACTGGGCTCTTAATTATATAGCAGGAGTTCTTAACCTTTTTTAAGTCATACAGCCCTTTGGCAGTCTGGTGAAGTCTATAGACCCTTTACCAGAACAGTGTCTTAAAACGGACAAAAGAAATAAACAGAAATAGAAAAGAAACCAAAGAACGATAAAAAAAAAAAGATGTATTTTTTTCCCTATCCCTGTAATCTATACATGGACCCAAGGACTCCAGGTGAAGACTTCCTGATCTATTCCCTTTTGAAAGGAAGAGAAAGATGTACTTAAAGCTAAGGGCACCAAGATATCCAGTGCTTACTGATCTTTACAAAATCTGCTCTGGGTATTTGCTGAGATCTGCAGTTGTCTGACAACCAGCTATTGTATGATAACAATTACTATATTGTGCCTGTATTATCTGTTCTGTTGCAAATTTATTGATTGCTTATTTAATTCCTGGTTGTTTAAGAACAGTAGCAGTTAACTTTAACAAAGTGCTGATAGGTCATGATCATTTGCCTTCCACACAGACAACAGGAAGAGCCGGTGAGACAATGCAGTGATTTCCAGAAAAAGCATGGAGAGACCGATCTCTGAAAGTTCAAGAAGAAGGTATTCTTTAACCTCAAGTTGTGGCTTAATTAATCCTTAAATTAAAAAGTCTGTTAGACTTAGACTTGTACTGGAGGCATGAGAATGACTAAAGCCAGATAAAATCACATTTAAAAGGCTTGAAGGGAGACATGAATTTTAAAAGAGCACTAGTCATGTAATGGTAGATCAACACTTATTAGACAAAGGGAATAACATTGTGTTGTTCAGTCATTTTTCAGTATGTCCAACTCTTTGTGACCCCTTCTGGGGTTTTCTTGGCAAACATACTGAAGTAGTTTGCCATTTTCTTCTCCAGCCCATTTTACAGATGAGGAACTGAGGCAGACAGGGTTAAGTGACTTGCCCAGTGGTCACAGGCCTGATACTCTCCACTGTGCTACCTCAGAAATGGTAGGATGAAGGGAAATTAAAAAAAAGAAATGGTGGCAACATATCTGGCACATATATTATGCTTGGATGATGCTGACGGACAGCACAAACTGAGACCCAGTGAAAGATAAGGATTTGTGGATGGACGGACAACCCTTGATAAAAAGAATTCATGACCAAGAGTTTTAATTTCTTACCCAAATGTAATTTTGATCATGTCACTCTCCTCCTTTTAACATTTTTCTGGCTTCCAACTATTTTTAAAAATTAATATACAGCAGTGATGTCAAACTCAAACACAGATGGAGGCCACTAAACCATATATAAAGATCCCTAAGGCTGCATATTGACTCAGTTTAAAAATGTAATATTACCTATATTTTATTGTGTTTTATTTGTTTTGTTAAATATTCCCAATTACATTTTAATCTGGGTCAGGCCATACTTGGGAGTACTGCTGGTAGCATGCCACCTGCAGGCCACAAGATTGACCCCTCTGCTATACAGGACAGATTGAGTCAAAGACAAGGCTGAAGGTAAACAACATATTGGATTGTAAAAGATTGTTAAAGGGGACCTTTTCCTCAGCTCCATAGAATGCAAAAAGAATTTATATTCCTGAGGAAATTTTGATGAAGATTTGATACCAGTGTGTTCACATTACAAATTTTGCTTTATATTTCATGTGCTTCAGCTAATATTTTGTGGCTCAGGTAATTAGCAAGATCAGTGCTTCGTGTCTTGGGATTAGAAAAATTCAAAATGGCTATTATTTAGAAAAAAAGCCAAATCTCTTCTTCAGTATACCATGGGATACTCAACACACAAATCTGTGAATACTTAAATACTTAAAGAGAGAAATTTACTAAGCAGAGCAGGAGGGCACTCTCCCTCAATTGCCTATGAGGAAGCTGTTGTACTGACCCTGGCAGGGATTTAGGAGCACATTTTTTTTTTTCATAGAGAGTGTGTATTAGACAAGAGGTAACTCTAATCTAGTGGTTTCTCCTTCCACCCCTAGGAGCATGAGATACAATGCCTATTGTCCAGTTGATAATCTTTGCCAGGTATGAGTATTGGCAAACTTAGGCAAAGCAAAAAGTGGAATGTAAGGGGCAGGCGTGAGTCTGCAGATGAAATGCTGACACTAACAAGCCTCTCTTTTAAATGATTCTACTTTGTACAAATATGTCAAATTTGAACAAGTATGATGCATTTTCTGTACAAAGTCTATTATTCTGTACAAAGTTGCTGCCTAGTTTTAGACATAAGAAATATTCTACAAAAAAACACGTATATAGCCTGACCAAATGAGAGTGAAATATTTTTTGGTCTTTTTTAAGTGTTGAAAAAGATATTACTTGGAAATAAAATAACTTGTATTGATCCGAAAAACAGAGTTCACAAATAAAAACAACCCCCTCCAAAAAATGAGATTTTTGTTGAGTTGCAAAATTTTTTAAAAACTATGAAACTGAGAAGTTTTGAAAATTAGTCCCCTTATTTTTTTAAACTTTCAATCAAACTCTTCTTCACACTTAGATTTTACTTTGGCTAAATTCTGCATATGAAATTTCACATGTGGAAAAATGTGGGAATTTTATTTTTAGATTTAAAGTAATTGTTTTTCATTAAAAAAAAAAGAGTTCCAGTTTAGGAATCTGTACTTTTAACTTTATCATTTTCTTAGCCTAAATTACAAAAACAAAAACAAATGGGAAAGCAAACTTGGAACTTATAAAGGCATAGGGATACCAGTACCTGGTACAAGAACATTAAGAAACTATCCTTTAAAAAAAAATGGGACACTATAACTAAAAGCCAATCTTCAGAATTTACTCTTTCACTTTCAAATTTCAAATTATATAAGATTCAAATTATATAAGATTATCAATTGGTATATAAACTTCAAGCCCAAATCCAGGTACCTCATTCAAAAAAAGGCATAAAATTCATAAACCTGGTTCTGATTTTGTAGAAGTATATCAATATTTTTTCCCAGCACTGGGTATATTTCACTCTAAATGAGAAGTCAGCTCCTAATGTATCTGCAGCCTATTGCTCAGTTAAGTTGAAAGGCAGAGGAAAAGACATAAAAGGGAAAAAAATGATAACCAAATTGGGCTGGTTCAGGGTATTTTAAATATGACTTAAGTTTCTATAGAAGGAAAAACTTTGGCCATTAATATCACTTTAGATTTTAAAAAATTAATCAGTGAGCCTTAAAATCTAAAGTAAATACAATTAGAAGATAAGCATGTCAATACATAGGTCTAATGGAATTTTTTTTAATTATATGGTTACGTAAAAAATATATACATACACACAGGAATAATCAGATGACAACTAGGTGATGTAGTGAAGAAAGCACTGTCCTTTGAACCAGGAAGTTTGTTGTTGTTGTTCAGTCACGTCTGACTTTTCATGATCCCATTTGGAGTTTTCTTGGCAAAGATAGTGGAGTGGTTTGTCATTTCCTTTTACAGGAGGAATGAGAATGACTAAAGCCAGATAAAATCACATTTAAAAGACCAGATGGAAGAAATGAGTTATAAAAGAGTAGGTCACGTAAGCTAGCACTTTTCAGACAAAGGGAATAACAGTTGCATCTGACCCTATTTGGGTTTTCTTGGCAAAGATTGGTTTGCTATTGCCTTCTTCAGCTCATTTTTGCAGATGAAGAATTAAGACACACAGGGTTAAGTGACTTGCCCAGGATCACAAAGCTAGTGTCTGAAGCCAAATTTAAACTCAGGTCTTCCTGACTCCAGGCCTGGTGCTCTATCCACTGCACTACCTTGTTTGCCCAGAACCAGGAAGATCCAAGTTCAAATGTACCCTCAGATACTTATTAGCTATGTGACCCTGGGAAAGTCACTTAAACTCCTCTCTAAGCCTCAGTTTCTTCATTTCTAAAATGGCAATAATAACAATCCTAGGGGTGTTGATGATAAAATGAGATATTTGTAAAACACTTTATAAACCTTAAAGTTTTATATAAATACTAGCATCATTATAATGTAAATCAGATCTAGGTTTGAATTAACTTTTTTTTTATCTTTTTACTTTGTACTGGCAGAGTCTAAATGTGCTGCAAAAATGGGGCATTCTCTTCTGTGTCCTCAACCAATTGTGAGGCTACCACCAAGAGGTTAATATATACACATATATGTGTATGTGTATGTGTATGTGTATATATATATGTATATATACACAGACATACATTATGTGTATGTGTGTATGTATATTTACATACACACATATGTATGTGTGTGTATGTGTGTGTGTGTATATATATACACCCTCAGCTACAGGGTGGATATAATAGATTCTCAGAGAATAAGACATATATTTGAACCAGGGACACAGAGGAGACTTGAGGAAATGACCTTAAAAACTTTAAATTAAAAAACCTACCAATCACATTTTAAAAAATTTATCTGCTAAAATAACTTCACGGAAGTACATCAAATGAGGAATTAAATTATAAATACTTTACATTGATATTATTTTTCCATCTCAAGTCTTACCAATTTTTTTTTCTTTTTTAAAATCCATGTCTACACAAGATCACAATTAATCTTGGTTCAGTTCCACAGGCCTTTTCTAAATAAAATTAAGGCAGACAGCAAACAATGTATCTACCTATATTTGTGTCATCTTTTCTCAAGGATTTAAAAAGAACTTTGAAACTTCACAGGAAAAGGGAAAAAGACATGGCAAACTATCCAAATGTAGCAGGAGAATTCTCCCTCAATACAGCATGATCAGAGCAGTTCTTTCTTATTCTGATCAACCACAGGAAGTTTTGGGGGACTGCAATATGACTCATTGTTGAGGGACTTGCCCTGTGAGACGATAATCAACCTACCCTCAACCTCTCTTTTTCAGATTCAAAACTTGTGAGGACTATTTTAAGTTGTTTCTTAAGAGTTGGGTGGAGGAAAGTGAAATGACCCTCTCTCCCACATGTTCTCCATTTGGCCTTGAACACATACCCTGCCTAAGCAAACCTGTGCCTGGGCCTTGGCCTCTTCTTTATGTTATTTTCTGATTAAGATAATGAGTACCCTTAGACGAAAGTGACCTTGTGAATTCAAAAGGCCCAGGGGTTCCATCAGATTGGCGCTGACTAGTGGCAGGTGAAATTTCTGCATTGGAGAGGTCAGCCATCAACAAAAGTACTGGTCCAAGGCTGGGTTTTTCACAAGGACAGTGGCAAGTTGAGGCAAAATGTAAAATACCTAATTAGCAATACTGGAAAGTGATTTATGTTCTGATGACACAAATATTAGCCTTACATCAGAATATAACAATAGTTAAAAGCTAAGTTATTGCATGCTGTTTAATTTGTTCTACTAATAAGTACTTATGAGTGTTTTGTGTTTAGCATTCCTTTTTGGTATAGGAATAAATTACTTGTCCATATATGACTCATTATATAGTGAGTACTTCCTTTATTCCTTACTTTGGGGATCCCTAAACACAGGCCATAACCTGAGCCTTAAGCAATTTTCCCTGGCATGCCAAGATGGGAGAAATTTGATTCATATTGGAGAGAATAATTTCCTATATTTTCTTAACTCTTTTCTGATTCCAATGTGAGATGAATCCATTACACCACTCCCTATTTTCCTTTGTCTTCTCAAAATTTGTATGGTGTGGGAACTAAAACTGCAACAAGTAGCTGGATAACCCAAATCAGCCAAATTACCAAAAAAAATCTCGTTTCTGTAACTTTTTTCACCCTTCCCATCTGCCCTCTATTAGTGAGTTCTCCATGATTGCTAGATCATCTCTAAACCTTCTAATAATACAACCATAATAATGCTTGTACTTGCATCCTCACCACATTGTGAGGAAAGCCCTTTGTGAACTGTAAAATCATTTCATAAATTTGAGCTATTATCATTATTGTCATATAAAGTAGCATCATTATATTCATATTTGGAAGTGGCACATTTAAGTGTCAGCAGTCCTACAGATTTGACCATTTGAACTGGACCACCCACCCCGGAGAGCACTGTCCCAAATGTGGGCTTTCTAATATACATGTATGGGACATGGTGCCATCTCTCACTCTCATCATGACTGTAATAGTTCCCTCAAAATGGAATTTTTCTTGGAGAATCACACTTAGAAACAATTATGTAGCAGAGATACTATATAACCTCCAGTTACGTCACCTGTATAATATTTTAAAAATTCTCTTTCAACTAACTATACTATTCAAGCACAAGGTTGTACTAATAAGAGATAATTCTGCACTACAAATAATGCAGTGTGACCAATCCTCACTGGAAAACATTGCTTGCAATCCTGCTATAGTACCCATTCAACATTAATTGCCTCTCTTTAGAGTGTTTAGCACAGTGTTTGGCACATAGTAGATATGTGACTAATAAATATTTATTGACCTGAGAAACTTCCCTATAACATCAGGTACCTTAGCATGTTTTTGTGGATCCAAATTAGGCCTATATTTTGGTACAATTTTTCTGAAAAATTAAAAATACTACACATGGATATTTCAGGTATGTTTGAATGTCGTCAACAGTTTATATATGTTGGCAAAGAAAGAATACATGCTTTGAACATGACGTACATAGACTATTCCATTGCATGTTTAAATGTTCTGTATATTTGTACGTGTGTGTGTATGTGATGAGCTACTTCCATGACCTGTCCCCTATAGTCTAATATTGTAAAAGTTCAGTTTTTACTATTAATAAAATTCCTTCTGCTTCTTCGTCTTCCTCTTTTCATCTTCCTTTTCTCCTCCTTTTTCTCCCTCTCTTCTTCCTCCTCCTCCACCCTCATTCTTCTGAGAACAGGTCTGATGATCATAGGAGCTTTGACCTGCTGCTCTGAGTCACTTCACTCCTCATTAGGCTGCCTGGTAGCATTTTGCTCCCAGAGGACACCATATTGTTACCAAAACCAGTGAGAACCCTTTATTGGCTTTTGCCACCCTGTGGCTCAGAACTCTTTGAGATCTAGCCATCTACCAGTCTCAACCTCTCTGTTATCAAGGATTATAGGCCACCACACCTGACCTAGAAAATATAAATATTATTGCTATTGTAGTTTAAAATAAATATTTAATATTTAAATATTAAATATTTTAATTATTTAAATAAATATTTAACTCAATTGAGTTCTTTTTATTTACAAAATGATCTATAATGATTTTTTTCAGGTTAAGATAATATATGACAGGCACCATGATAAAGCAGATAGAATGCCATCCCTAGAATTAGGCCACCTTCAACAGGAAGGAAGGAGAAAAGGAAGGAAAGAGGGAAGGGCAAAACTAAAAGAATCCAAAATGGGGGGAATAAAGGGAAATAAGTTAATTTCTCTATTAAAAAAATCTAACCAAAAGTCAAAACCCTTTTTTTGTTTGTTTACAAAAAGGTGGTGATTTTTTGTAAGTTTTTATTCCTACTGGCCTTATTCTCTAAAACCAAATATCATTTCCAAAGCGAAAACTTTCCCAAAAATTACTTTCAGCTGTTACTAAACATATTATTTCCCTTTATTTTTATATTTATTATGTATTTTTTTTATCTCATTAGAATTGGTCAGTGTTGTTATTCAATTATTTCTACGTGGAAAGCCTCATCAGTAAGAGCCAGAAAACAAGGTCAACGAAGGAAGAAATGTTGTTCTCCCTTTAAACCATTCAAAAAAAAAAAGTACTGCACTAAATCTCCTGATATCTTTAAAGAGAATTTTTTCATCCATACTTTGAATGTGTTATATAACCTCATGTAATACATGGTATAATCAAAATTTCCTAAATGGAGATTCACAAGTCATTCTGATTTTTTTTAAAAAGGAAAAAAAAAAGTTCTGACCCTTTGTATTGCCTAATTTCTCTTAATTACTTACTTGCCCAGTGCACAGTACAAATGCAGAAGCATGATTTTAAAAGAGATATTATGATAAGGCAAGAGACCACAACATCTAGAATAGAATTATGGAAGAACAAGTTACATGCTTTTTTAATATGCTTTTTCAAGGAAGTTTTATAATGACAAATAATGGTCACGTCATTTAACTTCCCTTTAAATTTCATTATCTTAAAATAAAAAAATCAATATTTATTGCTGATTCCTTGCTGTTCTTTTACCCATAGGTGAATATTGTAAAATAGACAAATGCACAATTAATTACCAGCTGAAAGAAGTGTCCTATACATGGTCCAAGTATTTTATGTAATCAGCTATCTGTAGCAGATTAAGGAATGTATTATAGTTATTTTATTATTTTTATTTAGTTTTGATTATTATTAAATATGACTATCTAACATAATAATCAGGTTTTGTGAACAGCTTCCAGGGTCACCTTTACAATTGTTTTGATATGTGATTACTTGAAATATGGGAAAGAAAATATATCTTTTCAAAGAAATCTGAAATCTTATCATTGGATATTCCTGTTCCACCGATAAGGACTGTAAAACTTTCATCCCTTCTTGTACTGTTCAATTCTTGTCCATGTTTCTTCATAAATCCTCTATATGAGATCTGCTCATCTTGATACAGATCATATGAGTAATACTCATTTTTTTATTTTCTCAAGGGTAGGCATAATTTGGATTATATATGGTCTTTCATTCTTGATAGTGCTGTCCTACCTCTTTTTCTCAATTATATATTAGTAATATCTGTTATACCACTTTTTTTAAGCCCACCATTAAAAAAGATTCACAGAAAGGCTAAAGCAAGCTAGGCAGATCCTCCATGGAAGATTCATGGGAGGGTATAGGAACTAATTACACGTGATCAGAAGTTAGACATGATTTAGTATTATCTAATTTGATGAGATCTCAGATCCAATGGAATACTGAAGCATATACCACTCTTCTAACAGGCAGGTAATCATAGATGACAAGCACCTGGGTACATGATTTAGACATAAAAGGTGACATCCGGGAAGCATGGAATTATTTACCTGTCAGTGTCAGATCTATGGATAAGGGAAAAATTTATTCCCAAACAAGAGAGAGCATTACAGGATGTAAAATGGATAATTTTGATTACATTAAAAAGGATTTGCACAAACAAAACCAATGCACCCAAAATTAGAAGGAAAGAAGGAAAACTGGGGAAATTATTTTTACAAGTTTCTCAGATAAAGGTCTCATTTCTCAAATATATGGGGTAAAATCTATTAGAATATAGGCTATTACCTAATTGATAAATAGTAAAAGGACATGAACAGGCATTTTTCAGAAGAAGAAATTCAAACTATCTATAGTCATATGAAAAAATGTTCTAAGTCACTATTGATTAGAGAAATATAAATTAAAACAACTCTGAGGTACCACTTCACACCTATCAGATCAGCTAATATGACAGAAAAAAAGAATGACAACTGTTGAAGGGGATATGTGTATTGTGGGGCCACTAATAAACTACTGGCGGAGTTGTAAACTGATCCAACCATTCTGGAGAACAATTTGGAACTATGTGCAAAGGGCTATAAAATTGTGCATACCCTTTGACCCTCAATATCACTACTAAGTCTGTATCCCAAAGAGATCACACACACACACACACACAAGACCAAACAGGAAAAGGACCTCTATGTACAAAAATATTTATAGCAGCTCTTTTTGTGGTGGCAAAGAAAAGTTGGGGGCATGCCCATGAACCAGAAATAAAGGAATAGGTTGTGGTATATGATTGTGATGATATGCTATAAGAAAATGATGAGCAGGATGCTTTTTGAGAAAACTGGAAAGACTTACATGAGCTGATGCAAAGTGAAGTGAACCAAACTGAAACACTGTGCGCAACAACAAAAGGATTATATGATAATCAACTGTGTGAATGACTGAGCTCTTCTCAGCAATGCAGTGATCCAAGACAATTCCAAAGGACTAGGTGAAAAATGCTCTCCACCTCTACAGAAAGAACTAATGGAGTCTGAGTGCAGATCAAAGCATACTTTTTTTTATTTTATTTTTCTTGGTGGGCTTTTTTTTATGAGTCTGTTTTCTTCCCCAATATGACTAACACGGAAATATTTTTGTATGACTGCACATGTATAACCTCTATCAAACTGCTTGTTTTCTTAATAAAAGGAAAGGGGAGCGAGGTTGAGAGTATTTGGAATTCAAAAAAAAATTTAAATTAATGTTAAAAATTATTTTACATGTATTTGGAAAAAATATTAAAAAAGAAGAAAAATAGATGACACATCATTGTGCTAATGGAATCATCTTTTTTCTATTGTTCTTTGGCTGATATTGATTTTTGATGAAAAGTAGGTGGGTTTTGGCAATAGCCAAAATTTCCCACGTGAGTAATTTCCTAAGTGTGGATGAACATACCAGTCTCTTCCACACTGCCGTGGACTTTACTGAGAGTGTTTTGGAGACTGGAAGTCACGTGAAAATAGGAGCCTTTGGAGAATTTCATCATCAGCTTTTCTATGAGGACCATGTTTGTGTCACCTTTTCTGACACTAGCAAACACCTCTGGTGAATATGAACCCTCCTGTTTAACATCTCACTTCACTTTAGTACAAAGAAATCACTGAACAACCATGGAAGAAAGTCTCTCTACTCATTTCTGTTTCGGGGCCTTGCATAATTCTGACATACTCGGGAGAGATACTTTGTCTGAGGAGTGCCTTCTGGGGTGCATTTTGCTTAACAGATTCCAATGCTTTGTTAAAATCAAAAAATTCAGTGGACTCCCAACTGCAAAACTTTTCTTGTTTCTATATTATATTTTCATTGAAGATGCCTTTAAGGATCTGTAGACCATTTTCATCTAGATTCTATAGAGATGAAAAAACAGGCATATCAAGTCAATGGATTACTTTTTTAGTCCCTTTTGTTCTATAAAAGTACCCTACTTGATATTTTTCATCCTCTGGGAAATTTTCCCTATTCAAGATACCTTGGTAATTGATATATGAGTGCTTTAAAAAAAATTTTATCACCACTACATGATGGATTTTCTTTATATACTATAGTCAGGTCCCAGCTGCCCTTCATCTTCTCAAGCAACAGTTGCTTTTCCAAACACTGATACTGGAGTGGTAAAGTCAAAACGTTAACAGTTCTCCTACACTAACAATGAGAACAGAGCACTTCGAAAAACACTGATTTCATTTTTAAACATTCCAGGTAATCTCACTTAGTTGAATCTCAAATCAAGTCTTTGGAGATTTTTTTCTCCTTAAATATTCTTCACTGTTTTGTGGCATGATATATAATCTTTTCTTATCCTCTTTTACAGTGTTTTGCAAACAAATCTGCATTCTACAATGATGCCATATAGCTTTGTTTGGTAAGGTCAATAAAGGGTTGGTGGCTAAGAAAGTTTTTAGATCCTTATAACTTCTTTCTTGTAAGAACTGCTTTGCATTGGTTAAATTTCTCTAGAAAATGTTAGAAGTCAGAAGCAACATCTTCACATTTGTCCATTTATTCATTTTTTAGGATTTAGCAGTTTATCGAAATGTGCTGAGTTAGAGCCACAGTTAAGCTATCATATTACCATGTTTGACTTTAACATAAATCATTGATAGGCTGCAGAAGAACGTAAAAATAGTATTAAAACAAACATGGGAAGAATATCTAGACTAGACCAAGTACACACAAAAAAGGACCATGTTGGAGGCAACACAATTGTAAGGGCACTGAAGGATCTAGTTACAAGATGGCAAAATAGGAAGAGGATACCAAACTCTTGAAAAAAAAAAAACATGTCCCTTGTTATCACATACACATAAACACATACACATTCACAACACACACACATACACACACATATACATATACAGAGGCAATCTAGGAAATATCATTAACTATTAATATGCCCATATAATCTATATGCCTACTTTCTTATCCCTACAAAATCTTTCAGAATAATTTACACATGCACTGGGGTCATCTTTGATGAAGGTATGAGAGGGATATGGGAAAGCTTTTGCAAATAATATGCTTTCTTTCAATGTTGTATTGGTGCTTTTTTGTTTTTTGATTTTTTTAAAACAAGAACTGGGTGCCAAGAACACAAATTCTCATAGAACCCTCTGTTAAAATAAAGAAAAACAGCTGAGCCAAACCATTACTTACAAGCCACCACCATGGTTTGGGCCCTCATTACCACTTACCTGAACAACAATTTCCTAACAATTAGAGCTTTTGAAAAGTGGAATGAGTTGTCTTGAGAGGTACTAGGTCCATTCTATTCCCCAACATCACCCCAAAAATCTTCAAGCAGAGGCTGGCTATATGAAAACTTGTCACATATGTTCTAGTGAGAAATCCTTTTGAGTACAGATTGGAGAAGTTGACTGCTGAGGTCCTAAATTGTTATTCATGATCTTTTCCCCTGACCAGATGATCTGTCACCTGACAACACATGTGGATGCAAATCTTAATTCACAGAGAGAACAAGTCACTACTTCATCTTCAGCTCTCCCTTATTTTGTTTTTTAAAAATAATTTTTAAAATAAATTTTAACTTATATCTTCTGTTTCTTACATCTCTACAATTATCTTAAGCATCCTTCCCCTCCCCCTCCCCAAGAGCTATCCCATATAACAAATAATATTGTTTAGAGAACAAAAAGTTAGCACAACTAATCAATATATTGAAAAAATCCAAAAACACATGCAATGTGTAACACTTATGGACCTCCTACCTCCACAAAGGAGTAGGTTGGGAGTGTCTTCTCATCTCTATCTCTTCAGTTGAGTCCTACTTGATCTTCAAAATTTTTTTACATTTACTTTTTATTTTTTGGTGTGTCGTTTTTCCCATGTGTATTGTTCTAACTATTATGTATATTGTTTTCTTGGCTCCTTACTTAACTCTGCATCACTTCACATTGATCTATGGTTCTCTGTATTCATCAAATCCATCATGCCTTACAGCGCAATAAATATTCCATTACATTTACATTCTACAATTTGTTTAGCCATTCTCTGATGGACATCTACTTTGTTTAAAATTCTTAGTTATCACAAAAAATTCTGCTATAAATATTTTAGAGTATATAAGAATTTTCTTCTTATTGATGGCTTTCTTGGGATATAAGCCCAGGAACGGAGTCTCGGGTTCAAAGGGTATTTTAGTCACTTTATTGGCATAATTCCAAATTGCTTTCTCTAATGGTTGTACGATTTCACAGTTCCATCATATTAATGTGCCTACTATTATTCCACAATCCCTTCAACTCTGACTATTGCTCTTTTTGTCATTTTTGCCAATATGCAGGGTGTGAGGTAAAACTTCAGAGTTGTTTTGATTTACCTTTCTCTTAGTGATTTTAAGAATTCTTTCATGTGGTTGTGAATACCTTGCAATTCTTTTGTGAACTGTTTGTTCATAGCCTTTGATCAATTATATATTGAAAGACTGTTAGTCATAGCTATACATATATGTGCATATGCATATGTATATGCATCTATAATGAGAAGGGGAGAGGAAGAGAGAGAGAGAGAGGGAGAGGGGGAGGGGGAGAAGGAGAGGGGGAGAGGGAGAGAGAGAGAGAGAGAGAGAGATTATATCTTGGATACAAAATTTGATACAAAGAATTGTTTCCCATTGAACCACTTCCCTTCTTATCCTAGGTGCATTAATTTTGTCTGTGCAAGTTATCAAAGTTATCTATTTTATCTTTGCAACTGCCTCTATCTCTTGTTTGTTTAAGAATATATCTCTAGGGGCAGCTAGGTGGCGCAGTGGATAGAGCACGGGGCCTGAAGTCAGGAGGACCTGAGTTCAAATCCGACCTCAGACACTTGACACTTACTAGCTGTGTGAACCTGGGCAAGTCACTTAATTCTAATTGCCTTAAAAAAAAAAAGAATATATCTCTAACCCATATATATGAGAGGCATATGGTCTGTTTCTCTTACCATTTTTTATAGTATGATTTTCATATTAAGGTCATACGTCCATTTAGAAAGAATTGTGGAATATGGTATAACGTGTTGGTCGAAGCCTAACTTCTGCCAGACTGCCTTCCAGTTTTCTCAGTAGTTTTGAACAAATAAGGAATTTTTTTCAAAGGTAATTTATGCTTCTACTTCATTAAACATTAGGTTATTGAGTTCCACTGTTCATGATTCTCTCTTGTCTAGTCTGTTCCATTGATCTCTCATTTTTAACCAATACCAGGTAGTTTTGATAACTGACAATTCACAATACAATTTGGGGTCTGAAAGTACTATTCTCCATTACTCCCCATCATTTCCTTTGATATACTATATCTTTTTATTTTTTCCAAAAGAATTTTGTTACTATCTTAACAAGTTCTTAAAAGTATCCTTGTGGTAATTTGATTGGTATAATATTAAAAGTGTAAATTCATTTTGGTAGTGCTTTCATGTTTATTATATTAGCATAGCCTAGCCAGACACACTGAATATTCCTCCTGCTATTTAAGTTGTTTTTTTATTTCTATAAGGAATACTTTGTAATTGAATCTGTACAATTCTATTGTGTGTTTTGGTAGGCTGATCCCCAGATATTTTATGAAATTTTGTAGTTATTTGGAATGGGATTTCCTTGTCCATTATTGCTTATTGTGTTTTGTTATTATTATATAGAAATGCTCTTGATTTTTAAGGATTTATTTTGTAGCTTACAATCTTGCTGACGCTATTAATTGTCTCAATTAGTTTCTCTGTGATTCCCCAGGATTTTCCAAGAAAACCATCATATTGTCAGCAAATAGAGATCATTTTATCTCCTCATTACCTATCTTTCTCTTGTCTTATTGCTGTTGTGAACATTTCCAGAAGTATTTCAAATAATAGTAAAGGGATTGGGTACCTTTGCTTCATTCTCATATTTATTGGAAAGGTTCTACACTATACCCATTATATATGATGCTGGCTTTTCATTTTATATAAATATTTTCCATTATATGAAAAAGGTCTCTTTATGGTTATACTTTGTACGTTTTTTTTTAAAACCATAAAAAAAGTATTGTACTTCTTCAAAGACTTTTTCTGCATCTCTTGAGATGATCAAGTGATTTTGGACATTTTAGTTTTTAATATGGTTAATTATGTTGATTGCCTAATTTTTAACCATGTGTTGTAGAACATGGTGTAGTGTTAGTAGAGGCCTAATTTCTGCCAGACTGCTTTACAGGTTTTCTCAGCAGTTTTGGTCAAACAAGGAGTTTTTTTCCCCAAGTTTCCTTGTTTTCACTAATTTAAAACCTAGTTGATCATAATGAATGATTTCTTGGATAAATTGTTGTAGTTTGTTTGACATGATTTTATTTAAACACTTTTGATCAATGTTCATTAATGATATTTGCCTATAGTTTTCTTTCTGTTTTATCTTTCTCTGGTTTAGTTATTAGGACTATATTTGTCTATAAAAGGATTCTGGTAGGGTATTTTCTTTCTCAGCTTTTCAGAATAATTTGTGAAGTATGAGTACTAATTATTCCTTAAAAGTTTGATAGAATTTTCATGTGAATTCATCAGGACCAGGAGTCTTTTTCTTTGGTAGTTACTCTACAGCCCGATCTATTTCCTTTTCTGAGATTATATTATTTAATCTGTCTCTGGTCTTCCAGGTGTTTGTATTTTTGAAGGTATTCTTCTATTTTCTTTTGTTTTTTTTCATTTTGTTAGTACATAACTATACATGATATGCTCTGATACTTTTTATTTTTTCTGGCTAGTTGAGATATCACTTTACTCATTTGCTATTATTTGATTTTTTATTCTCTTTCTTTTAATCAGATTAGTTAAGGGTTTACCCATTTTATTAGCATTTTCAAAGAACCAATATTTAATCTTGTCATTTCTATGAGTTTTTTGTTTCTAATTTTTTCCCTTTAATTTTAATATCTTCTATTTTTGCTTAAGGTTTTTTTTTATTTTTTAGCTTTTTAATTTCTTTAAATGAACATTTAGTTCATTAATCTCCTGTTTTTCTATTTCACTAATGTATGTTTCTAAGGATATGATTTTTCCCCTGAGGACTGCTTTAGCCATCATCCTAGAAACACTAGCCTGTTGTTGTACCATTTATCATTTTCTTCTCCATAATTATTATTTCTTTGATTTGTTGTTTGACCCATTCATGTTTAAGTCTCCATTTTGGGTCGGTATCTTTTGTTTGTGGTCCCTGAATGAACGAATACTTTTATTGCATTACAGTCTGTAAATGATGTATTAACTATTTCTGCCTTTTACATTAGTTTGCAACAGATCTCTCTCCTAACAGAAGGGTCAATTGTTACAAAAGTTTTATGAGGCACTGAAAATTTTACATACATACATGTATATATGTGTATACATATTTTCACTGTCCCATTTAGAAAATGCTATGTCTTTTAACTCTAGCATTCTCCAGCAGTTTGTTCAGTTCCATAATTTCCTTTTTGTTAAGCTGATACAAAACCAAAAGAGTAATAAAGCCTTCTGTCACTACTGTGTTACTGTCTATGTCTTATTTTAGCTCCTATATTTCTTTCATTAATTTCAATGCTAAGGTATTTGGAGTACATAAGTTTATTACTGATACTGGTTTGTTGTCTATGGTTCCATTCAGCATAATAAAATTTCTTTGTTTATTCCTTCTTATTTTTTGAATGTTAGTTTTGTTTGGTTAAATAGCATGATTGCAACTACTACTTTTTTTTTGGATTCACTTGATGCACAGTAATTTTTTCCATCCCCTTCACTTTACTTTATGTATATATATTTTTTAAAATGTTTCTTATAAGCAATAGATTGTAGGGTTTTGCTTTCTTATTCAGTCTATCACTCTTCTTTGTTTCATTGGACTGTTTAATCCATTCACATTTGAAGTTAGAAGACAGGTTTACATTTTCCTCCATCTGTTTCTAACACTGGAGTTTTTAAAGTTATTTCCCCTCTTTTGCTGTAAACTCAGTACTATGTTCCTTCAACTACTTAAACTTAATCTTTTTTAAGGTGACCTTGTTCCCATTGCCTCTCTTGGCTTCACCCCTGATCTCTTCCTCTCATTTGTTACCCATTTTCCCTCTGAGGTTTTACTTACTAGTTATTTTTCCTCTCTTGTTTTTATCTGGTTATATAATTCTTCCTCTTTTTCTTTCTTTCTTTTTTTTTTTTTTTGGCTAGGCAATGGGGTTAAGTGACTTGCCCAAGGTCACACAGCTAGTAAGTGTCAAGTGTCAAGTGTCTGAGGTCAGATTTGAACTCAGGTCCTCCTGACTCCTACTGCACCACCTAGTTGCCCCAATTCTTCCTCTCTTGTTCATCTCAGTAAGTCAAGTAGATTCCCCTTTCCTGTCCTCCCCTTCAACTAGTGTTGTTCATTTGTTTTTTGTTTTGTTTTTTTAATTTCATTTTTTGAGCCTCTTTCAAAAAATAAAAAAAGGATTTCTTTCATTCTCTTCATTATCCATTCTTTTTTTTTATCTACTATAGACCCACATTCTCTGATTCATGACCCCTATGATTATCTGGATTCTCTCTTTTCTTTGTATTCTTTATGCAATCAAAATTTCCAAGGCATCCATTCTAGACTCTTCCTTTTAGGCACTTTCTGTCACTTCCTTGTAGGACTTTCCCTGTGGATTTCTTTTTCCATTGTGCCCTACTTCCAGAACAACATCATTTATTGCAGGTGTCAGAGAGTACACTGCCTCATGGTAGAGCCTCTTACCCTCCGTATCCCTCATTACATAGCCCATCACTAACCAACACCCTCCCCTGGTTACCTTTCTTTCCCCATCTGCCTCAAAATCTCCTCCTTGGGTTTATGCTCTCCCATTCCCCCAGGAACCAGTGGCCTCCAGGAGTTCCAACTCTACTCCCCTAAAGGTAGTATGAGTAGACTTTTCAAACAATAAACCCCCAGGCCACACACACAGCTCTAGATCACCATCTCCCTTCACAGACCATAGGAGCATTCATCAGTGTCATCTCCCCTACCAACAAAGCATGGCCTCCTTTCTTTCCCCCTTCTTTTAAATCCTTCCCCCCTCTTCCTCACCTACTAGGCTCTTCTCTTTCTGAAAACACAGGGATCATCTTCCTCTCACTGCTACCTTTTGATTTAATCCCAGAACAACTTACATTCATCTCAATCGCCCTGCTCCCCTGCCTCTTTTTTATGTACTCTCTAATGTTACAATACAGTCCCACAAAAAACAGTGATTCATCTGTAGGCAGGGTGTCACCAGATTCTGTCCATAGTGTACCATACCTGTCTCTCCAGTTACCTCCACCAGACTTTGGCTTTCACTCCCATCTCCTTGTGTACATTTAGAAAAAAGTTTCTTACAGGTCTCTCTATTGTTACTCTGTTGCTGTTCCTATCCTTGGCTGCTGCATTTATTTATTCCTCCTGTATATCTGTTGTTTGGGAAGCAAATAATCTCTGCAGTTCTAGTTTTCTTTCTAAAAATTCTTCAAAAGCCACTTTATTATTGAATGTCTATTTCTTCACATTTATGTCAAAGCTCAAATTTGCAGGATAGGTCACCCTGGATTGCATCCTGAGCTCTATTACTCTTTAGAACACAAATTATTCCAATCCCTCTTACATTTTCTGGTGGATACAGAATAGTCTTGCATAATTCAAATTTTCCTTTCCTTTGTATTTAAAGGTCTTTCTCCTGATCATTTACAAAACTTGTTTTGGAGTTAATTTGTTCAATTTAACTATCATATGTCTTGGAGTTCACAGTCTTGTGTTTTTTCCTTGAAGTGATCTTCAAATTATTTCAATTGGTATTTCATTTTCTATGTTGAGAAGTTCTGGGCAGTTCTCTTCTATTATTTCTTACATTATGGTATTAAAATTTTTGGTGTTGTCATGTTTTTTTTTTGGAGACCTATGACCTTCAGGTTGTCTCTACACATCCCAATCTTTGAGATCAAGATGTTGTGCTTCCATGGTAAACATTTTTCTTTTAATGTTACTGTTTTGGGCTTCTTTCCTAGGTTGTCTTTCACTCCTATATATTTGCATTCTATTGTTCTCTCTTTTGTTTCTTTGGTGAGACTTGCCATCACAAATTCCAATTATTCTATTCTGCCCATTATTTTTGCTGTGCAGGCCATAAATTCTGTTCTCAAAATTCTCATTTCTCTTTTGTACAACTAAGGAACAGATGTGATTCCATGTTCTTCTCACATTCCAAAGGAACCTGTGTCTCATCAAGCAAGCGTTGAATCATTTTCCTTTGTTTTGCAGTATTTATTCATAGATGTCTCAATACATTTCCTAGATCTGGAGGCCATATTTCCTTCTGTTTTTAATGTTTTCTCTACTGAATCATCTGCTTATGTTCAAGGTCTTTGAGCTTTCTTCTTCCTGAGGTCTTTAGTAATTTCAGTCTTATTTTTTCCCCCTAATTTTTTCTTATTCACATTTGGACTCTGTCTACTCTGATGTTTATTTCCTTGGGGGCTGAATCTCAAAGCATCTTGGTCTTCTTCCATGCGAGGCAATTCACAATTCCACAGCCTAGGTTTCTGTCTCAAGTGACCTTTGGGTGGTCAGAACTGGCCATAGGTCAGAGGTTTCCTAACTTATTTGGTCTACCACCCTCCTTAAAAAAAAAAAATTACTCAGTGACCCCTGGACATCTGCTTTCTTTAACCCTCTAAAAGTTGTTTGTTTTTTTTAAATGATACATCTTAAATGTAATAATTTATTGTAAATTTGTTGGTTTTTTTCTGCATTGAAATTTTGATGATGCGGTATTGGATCATGTAACCATATAGTATTGTGTTGTAAAGAAGTCATTACATGCACATATTCCTGCCGATGCATGCTGGACTTCCCAACAATGCACAACAGGCTTGTTTGCCAACACTTACTTGTTAAGATCTGTTGGCAGACTTGACCACTGATCGGTTATAACTTGCATTTTGTATGTTTATCTGGAAAAAAAAGTAATCACTATGGTTTTAACTCTGTTACATAACAGATGAGATACGTATAAATGGTTTTTCAAAATTTTCTTATCTACTTTTCTTTCCTTATGCTTCCACCACCCCCTTATTTTTATTCAAAGCCCCCCAACTGCACCCAAGGCTACTGGGGGGGCAGGGGAGGTATCACCCACTTTGGGAACCTATGCCACCTATGTGGATGCTACATGGATCCTTTCCTCAGGTTTAGTGGAATGCTATACAGCCCCCACACACACATCCTTTCCTGGTATCTTGTCCCCTTTGTTTTTTAGTCCTCTGGACAGGCACTATCAGTCCAGAGACCTACCATGCTTACGCATTAAGGATGTGGCCCCTGAATGGCTTTTGTTTCTGAAGGACTGAAGCTACACTGGTTGTCTGTTGCCACCTAGGTAAACTTTCGTAGCCAGGAGACCTGTGGTTTTCTAAGCTCTGGAAAGAGAGAACAGAGAACAACCCAAAAGGGTAAGTAAGCCTGTGTTGAGTCTGTGGGTCTGCTAATGTAGCATGGGAGGTAGGGGAGAAGCTTTAAGTAAATCCAGGGTCAGTGAATGTTTGTTCATGGATTTAAAAAAAAAAACATTCTTTTGGATTCTGGGTGTCCTAGACCATCAGATACTTGAGGCTGCTTTATCTTTGGCACATAATTTCTGTTTTGGAGAGATTGGAGAGGTAGTGGAGATGAGAGAAAATATCTATTCCTCCACCTTACTGTTCATTCTTTTTTTTAATGAATACTTCATTCTCCCTGAAAGACTGGAAAATGGAGATTCATTCCTTGAGCCCCTTTTACCTTCTCTTCTAGGAGAACACCAGCCTATATGCTGAGCACTGATAACAGCTACTGAATATTAATAACAAGGACAGAAATATAAACATTGCACACTCTGGAAAATTCTCCATTCTTTCCATATTTGCTGGAAGTGAAATCTTCAGTACTTGGTCATTCCTGCTGGTAACTCCCTTGGAAAACTGGCCTGGCTTGGGGCAGCAGGGGTGGGGGGAGGAACGGGTGTCTTCAAATCCACTAACATAATCAGCACCTCTTCACCTCCTTAGCAACCTGACGGCAAAATCCGTTGCCCTTATCATGCTCTAATAACCACTTTCATTGTCTTACAAACTTGTATTATTTAACTTATCTTCTGAGTTTCCTCTTCTCCTCCAGGTCCTTTCACCTCAGTTCCTTCTCATGTCCCTCCAGCCCTTCTCTTTTTCTTTCTCTTCAGATACTCCTCCCCTCAAGTCGTTCTCCTCCTTTAATTCTTTGGCTTGAGACTTTCTCCTCTTCTAGTTCTAGCCCTTCCACAACTTCAGCTTTTTTCTCAACCATGAACTTCATTAAGTCTCCTTAAGACCCCCAACTTTAGTGCCTGGACTTCATAATTCAAAAAAAAAAAACCCAAATCTCAATTTTTCTTCTTCTCTTTCTTCACATTAAGCCCTACTATTTTTTTTCCACACAACCTCCTGACACTAAAGCTACAAGCCGAATGAACCCAAGATTCTCCAAGGTTCCTTTCAACTCAAAAACTGCACAATTCTAAGATAGTAAATCAGATGCAATCATTCATCTATAAAACACACAAAGCTGGGAATAGGTTTGTGTTTGTTTCTTCAATTATTAAACAAGAAAGTAATTTTTAGATTTTCTTTAGAGCAATATTTAGCATGTAACTGAAAATGTTTATACCAAGACCAAAAAAAATCCTTTATAATATAGGAAAACGCCAATCAAAGCATATTTTTGTGATAGAAAAATTTTAGTGTAGTCTCATCTGTGCATATCCTGACATTTTCTGGCAGGCCCCAAAAAACAGATCTTACAAAACTACCGAACTAAAAAGAAATAAAACATATCCTCTGTCAAACTTTTAAAAATAGATAACCATCTAGAGACTTTTATTTATCTAGGCACTCCTGTGTGATAATATGTATAGCTCAACTTTGCTGACCATAATATAGCATGTCATTAACTATTCAGTTCTCTCTCTCTCTCGCTCATACACACACATACATACACACACACACAGTTCCCCAAAACAAAACTGATCCAAATACTTCTATTATGTTTGCAGCCAATTCTGCCAGCCCCCATGCCCTTCCCTGCCTGGAGAATGTCAGTCAGAAACTTGGGAAGCAGGACAAGCTCCCACAAGGCACTATTGATATGTGAGGAACCCTGCCCAAGCAGCTGCAACAACAGGGCAACTCTTCAAAGAACATTCTCCCTCCTCTTCACTATCAATGGAAACCTTTATAAGCGGCAATCAATTATAATAAATCTTTGAGACAAATCCTGTCCTCTTCTCATTTATACTTTCCTCTGCCTCTCAAAATACACATTGTCCTTGGTAAAATCCTCAAGGAGAAATCTTCCCTTTTCCTACCTCCTCCCTAACTCTTTGGTGTTTTGCAAGCTCTCTCAAGAAGGTTTAAAGATGTCTGCTAAAAACTTTCATTTATCAAACATGTTCTTCCTTTTTTGTTTATGTTTAAAGGGGGAGGATAGAGTTGTTTGTGGTTTGTTTTTTTTAAAATTTAGGTACTTCAAAAAGGCACTAGATATTTTGAACACCGTGTGATACTGGATTGTTCTTTTACTGTGTTTGTTTATTTGTTTGGTGGTGGTTTTTTTTTTTGGCAAAGCAAGTTTTTGATTATTTGAGATAATCTCAGTCCTCAACTGTGTAACATCCAGCTTTTAGCAAATCACAACAAAAGTATCTCATATTTAGCTACAGATGAATAGGCAATGAATCAGTGAGAATTTCATAGAACTATATAAACTTTTCATGTGAAATTTTTGATAGAAAAGTTCTATATTTTGAGATTACTTGGACTATAATTAGGTATTAATATTAGATCGGGAGAATATTGAATTGGCATCTAGTCATTTTACCTCTTTCCTCATTTGTAAAATAAAGATATGATTGTGTATCTCTTTAGTCCCCTTGAACTCTACCACGTCATTATTCTGTGATTTTGGTTTGTTTTTGCTTTTTCAAAAGAATGATTATTTATTTTTCTTATATATACTTGGCTTACCAAATGAAAGGAAGATAACTATCAGTGTTCCATTCTTTCTCCATCCTTCAGCAGCCTTTCTTAACTGGAGTCTGTTTCATTTTTGTATAGTCACTTAATCTTTGACAATCGCTCCAACTTTGTATCTTTTAGCTTAGCTTTTTACATTCCAGTGATACATGATGAGATAAACAGGCAGCCTCTTTAACAGGTGGTCATGTTCAACTATATAAAATTCAATTTGGAATAATAATAACTAGCATTTTGGAGCACTTTAAGTACTTTAAAATATTATCTCATTTTATCCTAACAGGTAGATGCTATTATTGTTGTAGATGTTGTTGTCATTCGTTTATTTCAGTCATGTCCGACTTTTTGAGACACCATTTGCGCTTTTCTTGACAAAGATACTAGACTGGTTTGCCTGCCATTTCCTTTTCCAGCTCATTACAAATGAGAAACTGAGGTACACAAAGTTAAGTGACTTGACCAGGGTCAGGTAAGCTAGTATCTGAGGCCAGATTTGAACTCAGGAAGATGACTCTTCCTAACCTTAGGCCTGGCATTCTATCTACTACCCTACCTACCTGCCCCACCCCCACTTTACAGATAAGAAAACTGAGATAGTTAGACGTTAAGTGACTTGCCTAGGTTCACACAAAGTTAATAACACCCAGACCCAACGCCTATTAATTCTCCAGATCCCTGGAACATTTAGAGATCAATTCAACTTAACAGAATTTTATCATCTACTATGAGGAAGACTTCAAGTTGCTTCTTTTTCTTCTCCACTGCAGCAAGGATCTGTGATTTCATCAGGATGGGTACTTTCTCCAACAATTCAGAATGGAACACTCCTCACTAGCTTGGTAGATACCCTCTGAGAATTTTAGTGGTTGAAAGGATCATCACCTATAACCAAACTAATGATAAGCCTTTACAAAGGGTAGGCTAATCTTCAAATAAGAGACATCATTTGGTCCATACTTGAAAGTTTTTTTCTTAATAGGACCTACCAAATATTGTACTCTCCACACACAGGCAGAGGATAAAATTTAGGGTTATTTCTACACCAGCACGTAGCCCTGGAGTAGGATCATAGTGGAAACAATCTATCAATACAATCAAAAACCAGAAAAACCTTGATTTCCAGTCTGTTTAGGTAGTTTCTATGGATACGGACTCTAAAATAACATCTTAGTCACATTAATTGTGATACAGCCCCCAATAATTGCTAAAAGAATATAATTTCCAAATCTAAGACAAAAAAAATCCCTATGTATTCTTTGGTGTCTACAAAAGTTATTTTGATACTCTGAAGATGCAACATTATCAGCAAATGGTGGCTCACACTGAAAAAAATCTAGTTACTGACAAGCAGCATTTTAGGAAAATTCCTTTTTATTTAGAAACTCTTTAAGAAAAGTTAGCTTCTGTGATTAAAAATTAACTTCTTGTTTCTAGAGATCTCCTTTACTAAAAATCTCATGATATCCACTCTTTTCCTTGCTGCTAACAATGTAATTGTAAAAAAAAGTTGTTTTAAAATGTGAATGGTGATTGACATTGCAGAATAAAAGTGAGCTACTAGGAATCTAGGAACCAGGATAGAGATTTTTTTTTCCCATTTGAACTTTCTTAGAACAACTTCCAGCACAGTCAAAACTGACTACTGACTTCAGTGAATTTAACAGTATCTAGATTGACTCTGCCCTGTGATTAATTTACCCCAAATATTTTCCTACAGAATCCAAAAATATGATAACATGGGAATAAGATATATTTCTCAATGTAAAGGATATATATTTAATGTATCATTAATTTTAAAGTAAGAGGCTTTCATTTAAGTAGAAGGAAGCTGGTAACACCGTGGATAAAGCATTAGGCCTAGAGTCAAGAAGAAATCAAGTTCAAATATGGTCTCAGAGACTTACTAGTTATATGATCCCACATAAGTTCTTATCCTTTGTTTGCCTTGGATTCCCCAACTGTAAAACAGGGATGATAATAGCACCTATCTCCCAGGATTGTTGTGATGACAAAATGAGACAATATTTACAAAGGGCTTTATAAAGCTCCATAATCAGTCAGTCAGTCAGTCAGTCAGTCAGTCAGTCAATAAGTATTTATTAAGCTCTTCCTATATGCTAGGCATTACCTAAGCTCTGAAGATACCAAAAGAAGCAAACCCTCAAGGAGCTCATAACCTAATGAGGGAGACAACTATGAAACAAATTTGTACAAACAAGTCATGTATAGGACAAATAGCAAATTTAAGAGAAGGAAAGCATTAGGATCAAGAGGGCTTGGAAAAGGCTTCCCACAGAAGACAGAATGTTAGCTGGACTTAAAGGAAGCCAAGGAAATCAGTAGGTGGAAATAAGAATCATTCTGACTTAATAAATTCTCATTTAGAGTCACAAGACCAGAGTGCAAATCCAGATTTTGCCAATTATGACCTAGGTGACCCTGGGTAAATCAACAAATCACTCACTGGGCCTTAGTTTTCCCATCTTCCCTGGACTACCTGAAAGCCATGATCAAAAAAAGAGCCTACAAATTATCTTTCAAGACATTATCAAGGAAAACCACCCTGATATTCTAGAGCCAGAAAGTAAAACAGAAATTGAAAGAATCCACTGATCATCTCCTGAAAGATCCCACAATGAAAACTATCAGGAATATTATAGCCAAATTTCAAAGTTCCCAGGTCAAGGAGAAAATATTGCAAGCAGCAAGAAAGAAACAATTCAAGTATCATGAAGCCACAGTCAGGATAACACAAGATTTAGCAGCTTCTGCAGCTTCTACGTTAAAGGATTGAAGAGCTTGGAATCTCATATTTCATAGCTCAATAGAACTAGGATTACAACCAAGAGTCACCTACCAGCAAAACTGAATATAATCCTTCTGGACAGAAAATCAACATTCAATGAGATAGAGGACTTTCAAGCATTCTTGATGAAAAGACCAGAGCTGAATAGAAAATTTGACTCTGAAATACAAGACTCAGGAGAAGCATTAAAAAGTTAACAGAAAAGGGAAATCAAAAGGAAGTTATTAAAGTTGAACTGTCTACATTCCTACATGGGAAGATGATTTTTGTAGCTCATAAGACCCTTTCTCATTTTTAGGGTAGTTGGAAGGAATATAAGAGACAGAGGGCACAGGTATGAGTTGAATATGAATATGAATATGAAAAAATAAAGGAGTGAGAGAGGAATGTGCTGGAAGAAAGAGAAAGGGAGAGATAGAATGGGGCAAATTATCTCAGGTAAAAGAGGCAAGAAAAAGGATTTACAGTGGAGGGGAAGAGGGAGGAAGTGAGGGGAAGTAAGTGAATCTTATTCTCATCAGAACTGGCTCAAAGAGGTAGTATTTAATTGGGTATGGAAATTTATCTTACCCTACAGGAAAGTAAGAGAGGAAGGGGATAAGAGAAAAGGGGGGGCGTGTCACAGAAGGAAGAGCAGATTGGGGGAGGTGGTGGTCAGAAGAAAAACACTTTTGAGGAGGGACAGGGTGAAAGGAGAGATTATAATTAATGGGGGGATAAGATGGAGGGAAATACAGTCAGCAATAGTAAATATGAAAAAACTTTGAAACGGTTTATCTGATGAAGGCATCTTTTCTCAAACGTGTGGAGAACTGAGACAAATTTATAAAGATGAGAGTTCTTCCCCAGTTAATGGATGATGAGGAGATGAGATCAGTTTTCAGATGGGGTAATCAAAGCTGTCTATGGCCATGTGAGAGGATGCTCTAACTCACTACTGATTGGAGAAATGCAAATTAAAACAATTCTGAGGTACTACCTCATACCTATTAGATTGAGTAATTGGACAGAAAAGGTAAATGACAAATGTTTGAAAGGATATGGGAAAAATGAGACATTAATGTACCATTGATGGAGTTGTGAACTGATTCAACCATTCTGTAGAGCAATCTGGAACTATGCCCAAAGGGCTATAAAACCATGCATAATACCCTTTGACCTAGCAATACCACTATTAGGTCTCTATCCCAAAAGAGATAAGAGACAAAAAGGAAAAGGACCTATATGTACAAAAATATTTATAGCAGCTCTTTTCTGAGGACAAAGAGTTAGAAATTGAAGAAATGCTCATCAATTGGGGGATGGATGAACAAGTTGTGGTCTGTGATTATAATGGAATACTATTGTACTAATAAGAAATGATAAGCAGGATGCTCTCAGAAAAACCTGGAAAGAGTTGCATGGGTTGGTCCAAAATGAAATATATTGTGCACAAAGTAACATCAATATTTTAAGATGATCAGCTGTGAATGACTTAGCTATTCTCAGCAATACAACGATCCAAGACAACTCTGAAGGACTTACTATGAAAAATGCTATCCATCCCCAGAGAAAGAACTGATGGTGTCTGAATATAGATTAAAGTATATTTTTTACTTTATTTTTCTTGAGTTTTTCCCTATGTTTTCTTTCACAACATAAGTATTATGCATATGTTTTGCATGACTACCCATGTGTAACCTTTATAGAACTGCTTGCCTTCTCAATGGGGGGACAGGAAGGAGGAAGAGAGAATCTGGAACTCAAAGTTTTAAAAACAGATATTTAAAAATTGTTCTAATATGTAACTGGGGAAAAATATAATAAAATACTAAATAAAAATAAAAATAAAAAAACTTCTGTTCACTAAAAAATTAATTTTAAAAAGTTTTCCCTTCTTCCTCTAGATGATGATCTTTTCTAAAAACCCTTCCAACTCTGAATCCTATAACCACTATTCCTTTGACCTTCTTCTCCCCATTTTTAAAGTTCATCACCCCCCTTCTGAACTTACCAATATCTCTGAAATGTAAACCAGATGACCAGCCACAGTAAAAATTATTTTTAATACCTAAGCATCCATAATACCTGGCCTCTGTTATATCTACCAGGCCAATCCCCAAACCTAAGTAACTTCCACCATTGATTTTTTTCCTGCTCCCATTCTCAGGCTGTCATTTATTGCTGGAAAAAGTTTGTTATTGTTGTTTTTTAAAGCTTAGCAGGGTCACTCTAAAGTCATACTACCAAATTTAAACTGGGTGCACAACAGTGTCTTGTAAACTTATCTGAGATCAGAGAACTTAATATTCATTTTAACTGATTAGTTCTTAATCAAGATTTGGATAAGGAAAAAGAACCCTCAATATGACCTGGCCAGATGTCCTGCAACCCTATGGGGAAAGCTTTGCTCACCTCCATTAGGCAAAGGTAGGGGCCTATGCTTTCCACACAATCCGGCCAATACTGTGTTCCCCGACAAGGTTCCCCCTTCTAAATCCCTCTGAGTCAGGTGTTCTGTCTTTGAAAAGTTCCCTGGGAAGGGAATTGTCTTTCCTCCTATATATCTGAAAAACAACTCAAAAATCAGGAGGCCTGAGGAAGTACAGCCAAAAAATAAATAAATAAATAAATAAAAAGTGATGTGAAAAGAACACTGGATTTGGAGTAAGAAAACACAATTGCAATCCCAGCTCTACAATTTACTAGTTATATGACCCTAGCAAAATCATAGACTCTTCTTAAGCCTCAGTTCTCTCATTTGTAAAATAAGGGAGCTGATGTGGTATAGCTGAATGAGCAATTCTGTTACCCTAAAGAAACCATAGAAGTCATCAACTTGGACTCCCTTTATTTTACAAATGAAGAAACTGACACACGTAATGAAAGAGCAAAGCTAAGATTCTATCATTCATTTAGTCACTCATTCAATAAATATTTATTAAATGTCTAAAATGCACACAGCACTGTTATATTGGAGAACATACAAAATTTTAGATAGGTGAACAGGTACATGCCCTGATGGAATCTACAATTTACTAAATTAAGTCTACATGGCTCTAGTCACTTCTAACATTCCAATAACACTTTGAGGTGGTTGTTGTTTTGTGCTTTTTTTTTTTACCTTTACTGTTTTCCCTCCTTGCCCAAAAACCCTGAACTTGTGAACACTTCTTTATAACAACTGTTACACATATATATACATATATCTATGTATATGTATAGAAAGCACATATGTATTTGCATGTTTGCTTTACACAAACAGCATTTTCTTATTTCTTCTATTAAATTGTAAATGCCTTGAGAAAATGAATTTTTTATTATACTTCTTTGGTACTACCTATACTGGCCTGTGTCTATATATTGTTGACTAATTTCAGAAACTACATGTGTAGAAAGAAGGCCTTTTGACTTTTACCAAAGTATTAAAAAAAGACCCACCTCATAAACACTTTATGTAGGTGGATGTTACAACATTCATCTTTTTTTAAGTGCTCAGACTAAAATGATTGCTACTTACTTGGAGATTTAAAAAAAAACATTAGCAAGGACCACCATTTGTCTTAAAGTGAAATAACTGCTATGAAAATGAGGTACCTGAGAAAGGCAATTTGAAAAGCTAAAATGCACAAATTAGAAAGTAAAAAAGGAACAACTAAACTTAAATAGCTACAATTGTACAAAGACTAAAATGAATACACAAAAAAGAAAGTGAAACAATTGTAAGATGTAGTAGAAAGGGCCCTAGACTTGATGTCAGAGACCTAGTTTTGAGTCCCAGCTCCATTACTTATAAATTGTGACAAATTAGTTACCTATCCTAAATTGTAATTTCCTAATCTGAAAAGTAAAGATAATAATCTTTGCACTACCTGCCTCATAGGGTTGTTGGGAGATTAAATCAAATAATATACCTAAAGAACTCTTCAACTGTAAAACATGATAAAAATGTAAGTTTTCTTTAAAATACCATATAACAATCAAGCAAAAGAAAGCAAAATATATTATCATAACAACTTGCATTTAATTAGTGGCATAAAGTATATCATCCAGAAGAAAATTAAGTGGGTTAGTCATGTCGCCATCACCAACAGCCAGAGTGCAAGCACAGGTATGCATTAAATATCAAAAAGCCTAGATGTAGGCCTCCAGCACAGTAGGTGGACTCTTCCTCTTTATAGGAATACACATACAAGGGCTGCAAAGATTAAAAATAGGTGGAGACAGGTTGCAATTTTCATTGCTACATGGAATATTTACATAAATGAGATCATGGATTTGCTGAAGTATTTTAATATAAAGATAAGATCAAAAAGGTTTCAGAAAGTAGAAAAGAAACATGAGGAAAGAAATCACAACTCCATCTATTAGTGAGAAGTATATAAATGACTGAAGCCACACCAATGATATGAAACAAGAACTGAAGAGAGATTTTTAAAAAAGTAATTCTCAAGAATTGTTATTCACCTGAAAAATGAATTAATGAATGCCTAGTAAAAAAAAAAAAGCATGAACCAATTCATTATAGATTCTCTAAGCACAGAAAGTGTCCAAAAGTGTCCAATTCTGTCATGTGAAGCATGCCAGTGAACAACTTACTATATCCATTGCCATCTTTTTTCAAGCTTTATTATTTTTAAATTTATAACATTCAATATCAAGTTATAATCAATTTGCCTTAAATCATTAAAGCTCTCTGGGGCCTTGCCATCTGGGGCATCTAATGAAGGTTTAGGACAATTCTTATTAACACTAACACAAGGGGGTTAACTAGAACAGTATCTTCTCATTCCAACCACTATTTTCATTTTCAGACCAAGGAAGGTGTGGTAGAAGTATCAGAAGATAGTACTGTCTTTTGTACGGAAGTGAACAAGCATTTATTAAGCACCTACTATGTACCACTGCTACAGCCTACATTGTGCTAAAAGCTTTACAAATATATTATTTGATACTCACAATAACTCTGTGATGCAGATGCTATTATCCCCATTTTACAGATGAGGAAACTGAAACAGACAAAGGTTAATGACTTTCCCAAGGTCACACAACTAATCAATATCTGAGGTGAAATTTGAACTCGGGTCCTCCTGACTTCAGACCTAGAGCTCTATCTACTACACTAACTAGCTGCCTTATATAAAGCTGAAGCCTTGTATTGTGCTCAAACACAATATATTTCAGGTAAGTAAAGAGGATGCTAAAATGCAAAGAAAATCACTTCCAAAAATGAAAGAGACGAAAAAGAACCAGTAGCTAAAAGCTTAATTCTACCAAATAATGTCTTGTGTAGGCTGTTTCATTAATGAGAACCCATAATTAAGCGGTGAGCAGAATGGGATTGGGATTGATGGCACAAAGTACATTGCCTACTAATACAAGCAACCCCAGTGTTGTCTGCTATCAGACAACTACTAGAGTTAGCTACAAGATTTTTGGTTTGGAATTTTTTTCTCTTTTTCTTTGTGAGTTCTTTATTTACAATGTTGAGATGACTGTGTGAACCACAGTATTTATTAAAGTGAGAAACACATTGGCTAGAACTAGACTTAGCGTGGGCAGGTGCTGTGTAAGCTTTCCCACACAGCTCTACCAGTAATACACCTTAAACCTTACATCTTATAACCCCAATGTGTTGTAGTCCTGAGATCTCAGACAATTTTTCCTATCAAGTCCTAATACCCATGTCTGATCTGGAGAAATGTCCACTCTTCAAGGTCTAAGCATTGTCTGACAACAGGTAATTATGACAGCTAAATGCCGCGTGTAAATATGGTAAAAGTAAAAAAAGGAAGAGGTCAGAGGAGAGGGGAAGATGACAGACCCTTGGCGCTAACCCAAATAGGGTTTTTTATTTGTCTGGTTCATGAGGCACAAAAATCCATGATCCCAAATTACTGTGTTGTCCAATAGCTGCCAGGAATGATGCATGAGGCAATGTTTGTTATACTGTATATACTTATTATTCATATAATACAGTAATTGAGCCTAATATTTTATAAGAAGTCATTTTCTTGACCCAATGAATTTACAGTGAAAAACAGAACAGACTTTGGTGGAGGCTTATAAGGACAGTAGATCAACAAATAAATTAGCAAAAAAAGTTAGAGAAGTGATATGGGATACTGGATAGCCATTTCAAATAGAATCAGATGACCAGGTTCAAATCCCACCACAGATTCTCACCAAACAAGTTACTTGGCCTCAGTTTTCTTACCTTAAAATAAGGGAAGTTTGGACTAGATAACCTTTAAGGTTCCTTTTAGGTCTAAATACTAAGAAGCTATTATCGTCCTTAACTGGAATAAAGAAACAATCTAAGCAGAATCTACCCCCCATAAATTAAAGCCAATGGGATCCCAAAGCCTACCAGAAATACAATAAAGTGGTAAGAATTTCCCAAAACCAAAACCCGTTAAACGAGTAAATAAATGAGAGACCTCAAAGGAATAAAGAACTAATCAGAAGCCAAGCTAACAACTTATTGTCCTACTGGGGTCCAAAGAAAGTGTTTTGCTTTTTACTTTTTGGACTTATGGCTACTTCAAACAAGGGCCACTTGAAAATATCCTTTACAATATTAAGAAATCACAAGACAGAAGCATATAATATTTAATTAGTTCAACAACAATACTGGGTTTTAAAAAGGGGACCCTGAAATGAACTCGCAACCTTGGCTTCATCTTTTGATTATATGTTGGTTACTACTGGGATAGCTGGGTAGCACAGTGGATAGAGTGCTGGAACTCAAGTAAGGAAAACTCCTCTTCTTCCTGAGTTCAAATCCAGCCTCAGATACTTACTAGCTAGGTATCCCTGGGCAAGTCACTTAACCTCAGTTTTCCTCATCTGTAATATGAGGATAAAATTAGCATCTATCTCCTAGGTAGTTGTTGTGAGCATCAAATAAGATAACTGTGAAGCAGTGAGCACAGTGTCTGGCAAATAGTAAGCATTATATAAATGTTACCAAAGTGCTTAGATGTAACTAAGCAAGGCATTGTGAAATACACTATATTCTTTCTGTCAAGTAGTTTCATGCAACAAGTCTTAGATACAGTGGAAGTATATAAAAGTATGAATATCCCAAGAGTACTAAATATGACAAAGATGGTTATCCTATCCAAAAGGTGAAAATTGGAGAATTTTGGAGTTAAGTGGTATAGCTGTCTGAACAAGAATAAATTCTATGTTTATATACTGTTCTCCAACTGGTGAGAATAAGGTTGAGAAGTTACAGTAACAATAGGGAGGATGCCTCTGGAGCTCAAGTACTTTAATTGGATTCCTTTGGGTACAGTTTGCTTTCTTTTTTGACCACTAATCCAGCAGGGAAAAGTGATCTAACATGGTACCATGCACAGAGGGGCTAGACCTGAAACTTTGTCTCTCGATGACGACTGCTCTTGTGCATCCAGGCTGCCTATTGAAACTAACAATGCCTGAGGCTGCAGCCAAAAAGAGAGAGAGGATCATCTAAACTGGGGAAATGAAACATATCAAACAAAGGAATGAAAGAATTCTTCTTCTACAGGGTTTAGCTGGTGGCTGGTCATGCATGCCAGAGGGATGTGCCATAAGGATGAGAAAGAATATTCCTGGGAGAGGGACTAGGGCAGTCAGCAGACATTTTGAAATACTTAGGAAGCTATTCTTTCGAGAGGGAGGCAAACAACTATACTTATTTATTGAGGAAGTTTAGGAGATTATGGTTTTATCTTTGTAATTCACATAGGTGTGACTGTCCCTGTGGATAAAATGAATTAGGGGATTTCTTGCTGGGTGTACTTGTTGTTTTGTTTTTTGTGGTTTCGTATTTACAGTTTTGGAGGATTTTACATTCAGCTGTTTGCTTTCCAGGGGTAAGAGGCCTTTGTATTACTTCTTGCACCTGAAGCTATGTGAGGGAATAAGTTTTAAGGCTTTTGAATATATGAGATTGAAACTAATAGATGTGGAGAGAACAATTTGCATTGATAATGTATCTTTATATGTAACTTTATTAAACTTAGCATGAGTAATTAAAATTTTAACTCAAGGGGAGGGGGCCCCAAAACCTTATTTAATACATCCTCCTATCCTG
>NW_020941197.1:25144217-25148122 GCF_900497805.2 Vombatus ursinus
TGACTCCATATGACGAAGGGGAATAGAAATAATTCAAAGTGAAAATACTACTTATTAAATTGTTTATGTTTATATATATATATATACACACATATACATATATAAACACATATTTAGAATTCAATGTGCTGTATAAGGGGTGCCACATTTCTTGCTATCCCCCCCTTTTTACTTGATTCCACCATCTCTATAGCATTTCAATAACTAAATCTGGAATACATTTGATGGAGGTCAAATGATCCTTCTGGATAGGTACATCTATGAGCAGTTTTCCACTTCCTGGTTGCGGTGAGAGTTAAGTACAGAGATACTAAAACACAAGTAGCAAAGACAAAAGAATAAGATCTCTTCAGTAACAAACAATAACAAAAGGTGATTTGAAAAAGAGAGAGGAAAACATATAGTACACAAGGGAAAGTGAACAAAATGAGAAAGAAAGGAGTGTCAAAGATGGTGGCAGTATAATTGAAAATTATCCATATGTGGTAGAACAAAATATATGATTCTAATTCCCCTGAGATTGATGAAATATTTTAAAAAATCATTCTTTTTTAAAGTCATTAAACTAAAATGAATTCAGGTAAATTTCTCCTATTGATCAACTATTTATGTTTCCAAAATTAGGACTCTAATTTGTATGCTAAGATCCTACAATTAGATGTTGAAATGGTATAAATAAGAAGCTCAGGTTCTGAAGGAATAGGGTGAACATTTGTGAAATCTTAAATGATGCTTTAATAAACACAAAGGGGAATTTGAGCCAAGGTGTGATGCTAAGTGGAAAGAACTCTTCAACCTTCAAATAAAATGTATCTTCAATTCCTTTGAGATAGAAGTATTTTTAAATCCCAAGGTGACTAAAGAATATTAGTCACAAATATCCAGTCTTTTTATTTTATATCCCTCTGTTATTACAAATAAAGCTTTCTTCATCATAAGATGGTTACTGGAAGGGAAAAATCACTCTCTTGATTTCAGTATTGACAAGTTATTGACCTGTTGTTTCATAGGTATTAATAAGCACTGCAAGATATATTCTCTACAGCTATTCTAAGCATATTAACAAGCATGTTGATGACATACATATGTGTGTATATATACGCATATGGAAATACTAGAAGAATATTCTTTCAATGACTATAAGATCCCCCAAATTCTGGTTCTTCAAGTTCCAACATTGATATGTATTGATGAATTTTTTAATGTAGAACTTACAAAAATTAAAATTGTTCCCTAGAAAATTAAGGCTGGAGCTTAAGCATCACTGAACAATTTTAATAATTGTTTGGGATTTTTTGAAAAAGCATTTTTGTTTATCATATTTATAATGAAGTATTAGCCAATAGGTTGTAGATGCTGTTATAACACCTCATGAATGCTTTTGATCTCCATTACCTCTAAGAACACAATTACTTAATGCATTTATTGCAGATGGAAATTTTTCACAAAATATTGAAAGTATTATTTACAAGAGGAGGTACTCTAGTGGATTTAGGATTAGCAGACTTTTAGTAAAGATGATATTATTAAAAGTCACCGTCAAGTCCAGTTACCCTAAAAGAAGTCCCCAGAAAATAGGAAAAGTGGTTCCAGATGAAGCAATGACCAATAAAATCAAAGGGAAATACTATTAAGTTCCTCCATCCAGTCAAGGACTTCATAAGAATAAATCTGGAAACTTGGGGAAACTGAGCAGAGGCACTACAGTCAGACCTCTGACAAATGGTGGCTGAAGTCAATGACATTTTGGCCCTAAGTAGAGACTGGAACAGGGCAAATCCTGCTACCAATAGGTTACTTGCTCAAGGAGACTAAGCAGTGGCACCCTGGGCAATATGTGCATGGTTATGTGCCCTCTGGGAGGTCTGAAATCAGCTATATCACAGATATTTGGTAGCCATATCAGAGAACAGAATAGGGAGAGTGCACTGCGGCCCTCCAGGAGACCAACAACTAGCAACATCCAATCAGGGCCATCAAAGTAGATAGGAAATTGTTGACTGGTCGAAGAGAAGAAAACAGACTGGGCTGAGGCCGGAACATGCATTGGCCTACCAGGGCAATGAGGCAGAAGCCTAGGATTGAGGCAATTCCACCTCCCAGAGCAGTGCTGTGAAAGCAGAGAAGGAAGTCGCTCCATTCAGAACTGCCACAGTAGAGGCAACAACGTCTAGACTGCAGAGAGGATAGGATTGGAGCCTAACTACCCCAACCCAGAGAGTGAGTGGGGGAAGAACTTGGCATTGGCACAAAGTTCTAATCTGAGAATTGAGGATGTTAGACACACAGGGAAACAGAAAAAAACTAACACAATAAAGAAATGCCAGAGGCTAAGAGAAGTCCAAGAAATAATCCCAGAATAAAAGAGAGTAATTCCACAAGAAGTACCAGTAGACCAGGAGTGTTCTGGACTGGAAGTCAGAAAGACCTGAGTTCAAATCCTGACACTTCCTAGCTGTGTGATCTTGGGCAAAGCACTTAATTTCATCTGCCTCAGTATGCTCATCTGCTAATTTTTTTTGTTGTTGTTTTGTTTTGTTTTTTGTAAACGAGATTAAGGTACCTGAAGAAGGGAAAAGGAGACTAACGGGTTTAGGTGAAATGAAAGATAGTATAATAAAATGGAAGATTTGGAGTCAGAAGACCAGAAATCAGGCTATTTCTATCATCTAAGTGACATTTACCTAGTCACTTATACTCTTATTGGCCTCAGTTTCTTCATATGTAAAATGGGAGTGGGGTAGGGGTGATGGTTTCACCAACTGGCCCTTAAAGTCCTTTCCAGCTGTAAATCTATTCTATGAACATGACCCAAGCAGTTGGCCCCGATTTAGGATTGCTCTCAGAGTCATTAGAGTCAGCAAGACCTAGGTTAAAGTTCTACCTTCTGACAGAAACAGTCTGACCACACAACAGTCACCTAAGCTTTCAACAACCCAGACAACTCTCTAAATACATCCACAACGGGGTTAGTGATCTATCTTGATAGAAAGATTTTCTGCATTGGGATTTTCCTACACTGACAAACTCACAGGTTTGGACCAATACACACACACATACATACACACACATACATGAGCAAGATTACCTGGATATGTTTTCAGACTGGTGAATTACATGCTTAGATCCAACATGTATCATAATAAATAGCGAAGTCTGTGCATTCCCATGTATTGCTTTCAACATTGCTTATGATCAGAGTATTCCTCTATTTATGCTCTGTATCAACCCTTCCATTAGGCAACAGTCAAAATAAAGGCAAAAGTAATGGAAATAGATGCACCAAGCCACAAAAAAAGGTGATCTTTTTTCCTTTTTTTCATAAACAATAGAGGTTTATCAACAGATTTAATTATTCATTTAGTGACCTCATTACTTGTGAAGGTTTGATGCAGTTTTTGTTGAAGTTGCCATTTCTTTCTCCAAACCTCAGGTATTCTATAACCTATTTATAGCCCCCTTACTAAGGACCAGCTAATATTTACCAGGACAATTTGAAATTAAGGGAGAAAGATAAGAGAAAGAAGAAAGAGGAGAAAGAAGGCTATCAGCAGAAAAAAAGAAGATGGAAAGTCACTGTCGTGTGACATAAACAAAAGGAAGAAAAATCCATTCTGAAGCTTCATTTTCAACTCCTAGTTTTAGAACTGATTCAGCAATCTGAATTTATGACTAATTCTTTTATTTAAAAAAAATGCAGTTTTATTATTTTTTTAAGTTGAAAGAAAAAAGAGGCATAGATGTGCAATGACAAGTGCCTGAGATCTGGAGTGAGAGGACCTAGGTTCAAATACCAGCTTTGCAACATGTTCCTTACATAACAATAATGATGATGATAGTTAGCAATTTATATAACACTATAAGGTTCACAAAGGGCTTTACAAATATTAACTCATTTTATCCTC
>NW_020941197.1:25148132-25255975 GCF_900497805.2 Vombatus ursinus
TTTGACTTTGGGCCCTCTGAGCCTCAGCTTCTTCATCTGTAAAATATGGTTTTAAACTAGATGGTCTCTAATATCCCTTTCAGCTATGGTCCCATGATTTTATTTCTCAAACAACCCAAACTCCCCTCTATGTTCCCCTCTATGCAAGAAGGCAAGATAGTGCAGTGGAAAGAGTGCTGAAGCTGGAGTCAGAGGACCTGAGTTCGAATCCTGGTCTGCTCTGCCACTAACTACTAGCTGTATGATCATTTAACCTCTCTGGGCCTCTGTTTCTTCAATGGGAATGCATTAGGGCAGATATGACTACTGAGGTAGCTTTGAGCTCAAAATCAATGATTCTGTATTTAGTGAATTGTGTTTTACTATTTTATTTCCCATTCTTGATTGGGAAAGTTGATTATAAAAACTCTTGGAATATTTCTTTAAAAATTTAATAGAATAACAAGAGTCCAAAACGGAAAGAAAAACTGACCCTCCTTTTATTCAAATTGCTTAAAAACTTAGGTAGTTTTCTAAAGAGAATACAACGATAACCTTTAAAATAAAAGTAAGGCTTCCCCCAATTACCACAACATAGAATGGAACACAACTGGAGAGAAATCAGCCTCTCTTTTTTCAAAATATGGGTCACTACCCTAGGGACAAATTGAGATTTTTTTTTTAAGACGCAGCAATTTCTAAAAGTTCATCACAGTCCATTGTTCCATCTACTCAGCTTTCCAAGTCTTTTCCAAAAAAGTCAGGCCAGAAATTATTCATCTTAAACAGTTTTTCTAATCAGATAATTATCTCTCATCATTAAGTAAACTGACTGAGCTCTACACAGTACTCAGAATAGCAGAATCGTTCTTTCATCTTCATGTTTCTCAGTACTGTTCTATGAAAAGCCTTATGAAAAAATTATTGGGGAAGAACGACTGACCTCTGAAGGGACCTAAATCCCGTGTCTCCTGGATTTAGTTAGCCCGAAACCTCAACATTTTACATCGTACCACATACACCAGTCCAACCCAAACGCTGAAGAAACAATTGCACAGCAAAGGGAACATGTTACAAAGCTCTTTACAATGTTCGCATTTTAGTATTAAAATTACCATTTAAAAGAAAGCTATTACAATTCTTTAATATAAAAACAATACTAATATTTTTTCAATGCACAAGTGATTTCTATGTGCTAGAGGGCAAAGGCTCTTAATAGATATTTAGATATATCCTATTATTAAAAATAATAATAATGCAAATTTAAGTCAAAGCCCTGTAGACAATCTTTTCAGAAGGTTTGCTGTGGAGAAGGACCCCTGGTGTCCATCTGGATTTTAGCCAGACTGGAGAGTGACTAGTGACTGCCAAGCATGAGTCCATGATGAGACAGCATCTTTGCTTAACTTCTCATATTTTTTGCCCAGTACAACTGATTCTAAGCCTCTAAAATTTGGAAAGATTCAGATTAGGAAGAAAAATCTTGTTTGCTTTATATTTCAGACTACTTAAAGAAAGGTGATGCATCTTACGATTTTCCTGGACATTGCAGACTTACCATTTATGACAGACAGAAATGTGTTTCGGGCACAATAGTTTCACTGTCTGATTATGTCTCTCTGTAATACATAGATAGCATCTACATTTATAAAAATGAGTACTGTCTCTACAAGAAGCTTCTGAAGAGGCTTTGATAAAAGCAATATAAAAATATAATGTTGGAAGAAGACAGGATCACTGCCTTACTGTACATTATCATTGCCTTGCAAATGAAAAATCTGCACCCTTCCTTATGATCAGGGTTTCACCCATTTATTTGGTTAATCATTCAAATGGCTAAACAGACCTCTAATTTGAAAATAAAAACCAATTGATGCAATCACAAACAAGTTCTAAAATTGCGGTTTATAAAAATTGAAATCTTGTTCTAAGCCAAAACACACACACAGTTACCTTTTCCTAATCAGAGCATTCATTTCTCCTCATTATGATCTCACAAGCACATTAAAATCTTATTAACATTAATTACTTCTGAGCGCCTATGCATGTGAGCAGTGACAGTTGTGAGCGCGTGCGTGTGTCTGGATCATATCTACATTTATATACCTTGCTCACTTTGCTTATAAAACATGTGAAAATATTTCTGCTAACACCAATTAGCTAATTTCACACACACACATATACACACACACATGCAAATAGTAAACTGCTGTCTCACTGAAAGCCTATTAGAGACCAACAGACAGATGGACAGAAGAACGGACAAGAAAAGCAGAAGCATACCTCTTAAATGCAAAAACCAACACTCCTTCTGCCATAAGGAGAATGAGTTTTCTTCTTGGGGTGAAAATAAGTTGAGCGAACAAAACAACAAATTATTTTTAAAAAAAATGAGGAAGCCAAGTATTCTATTTTCTACACAGATGGGTTCAATGCTAAGGAGAAAGAGACAAAGAAACCTGGCAAACAGACAAGCAGCAGGCACACAGAGACAGAGATAGATACAAAGAGACAGAAAGAGATGAATGTGTACTCATAGATATAAACACTCACATAAATGGACATATCTAAAAACTTGAGCTCAACAATAAAAACTTTACCCTTACTGTAAGGTAAAAATGTTACACTCCCAAATCAAAAAGGTTTAACTTCACAAGAAAATAAAATCCTTCCTTCATGCAAACTATTTAAGTATTCTATTTATGCTGAAAACACTACAGAAAGTACTAGTAATGCTATTCAGTTCTAAAACAAAAATGGTATAAATAAAGCGATCTTTATCTCTCCTGTTCATGTTCTTTCTTTCTCTGTATCCTCCTCTAGTACTCATAATACGTCCTTTTAGAAGCCATATTCATGGAAAACTTAACCATCTCTTTTTCTATCACTGTGACTATCTTCTCTTCACAGCCTACAATTTATGCTAAATCCACAATCTAGTGCATCTACGGTCTCAAAAGCTTTTCTTTCTCTAATCTTCTCACCTCCATTGACCACTTTACCAAAACCTTTTCTAAGAGAAATGTTCTAAAATTCCTGTAAAAAACACCAAGAGTCAGAAAACAAAATTTTTGTTTTCATCTCTGTTAATGACTTTGATTGAACTTAGACAAAATAGTTGGTCTTTCTAGGTCACAGTCCCCATATCTATAGAAAAGAAAATAATCAAACTTTACCTCAAGAAACTTGTGAAAATTAATTATGTTTGTTAAATGCTTCTAAGAGTGATACTATATGAGTGTATACATATCTGTGTGTGTGTGTGTATACACATAGATATAAATCACTGAAAGATACACAGCGTCAAACTTCTTACCACCCAATATATAACTAATGCTTGAGGTGATTAATGTGGTGCTGTTACCTTACTCAATAATGCCAACGACGTCCTACAGCATGTATAGCAATATAGTTGCACAGACTTTGGGATGTGTAACATATTCTTTAGTGTTCTCTTATACTCAACTTCAGGTCAAAGTGAAGACAACACGGAGGTAGTCAGATCATTATTAATATGAAATAGCAACATTTAGATCGTAAAAACTTTAGAGTCAGGATAGAGTTGTAGTGATACAGGCATGTTATCATTTTAGCATCATTTCAAAATGAGCAGTACTGAAAAGTCCTTTATCAATGCATAAAAATAAATGTTATTTGGGTAATTATGATACTGGAAATATAATAACCCTAATAAAAATGTTTCAAATATTTTAAAATTTTTGAGCTAAAAATAATATATCTAGACAAGTATGTAAAAAGTTCAAGATTAATAACTATGCAAATAATCAAACAAAATTATTGTATTACAAATAGGCTTTGTACAGACAAATAGCTATTAGTAGAATATTATTACTTGGGGTATTACTTCAACTTTAATACCACAAATATTTTAGAATACATAAAAGTAACATAGATGAATCTGATGATTTATCAAATAAGTATATGCAGGTATGTGCCACTTAAAAGTCAGCTAGATAAGCGGAAGAGGATAATTATTCACATTATAAATGGTCCCTTTAATTAATGAGAATTTAAATGTTTGTTTACACAGCATGTATCATTTGACAGAGAGTTCAGGGATATAAAAATCTAAAGCTAATGGATTAAGAGCCCCTGTCAACTGAAGACAGAAAAGAAAAGAAGATAGTTCTTAAAGTTACTAATCAAGGCAAAAAATGTGATTTGATTCACAAAAGCTAAATTTTCACTTAACTTTTCACTAAAAATATGTATGTGTGTGCATACACACTACACACACATATGTCTCTTCTTGAAAGGTGGTGTTGTCAATAAATATGTCCTCTGTGCAACAGGTATTTATTGTTCAGATTTCATTTTAGTCTGTTTGTTTCCTAGTTACTTTTCTAATGTCATTAAGGTGAAAAAAAAAAACATACCATAAATAGTAGGTAGTTCAGTGATAATAAAATTTGAAAAAGAAGACAAAAAGTTAATCTAGATACATATCAAATGAGAACCATAATGCCAATGACCATTATCAGTCTTCTAGGTTTCAGGTCCATTCAAAGTGACCTAAGCATATGTCATGAAGCACTTGAAAAAACTGAGGAAGTAGGAAGTCCTGGTTGAGAAACCAATTTTTATTCGCTCTCCAACACATCCTGTTATTAGCACTATATTTTATAGACTTTTATTTCTAAGAAACCCAAAATCCTTAAATCAGTTGTTTGTAAAGTCTACAATGCCATACAAAGCCAATCCAAATTTGACCAATTTTTCATCTTACCACCTCACCAAAATAACCTAAATTTAATGAAAAGATTTTAACATAGAGGTACGCTTGGCATATAAACCAGATCTAAGAATCATGGTCTTTTTATCTTGTTGAAGGCTAATAAGCTGAGGTTTACTAACTCCATCCTGGCTTTTATGAGCTTCTCAAGGATTACTGAAATTGGAGACTACATATGAAAAAGCTGGTTCATCAATTCCAAGAAAGATATTCATCCAGATTGCCCTCCAATCCGTGAAATGTGAGATGCCTAAGGAGTGTTCTTTGTGAAAGTGTCTCGCAAATATATCCAAAGATGGCGAGTCCCATATGTCTCTGATAAATGAAACCCGTTATTGTGAATCCCAGGCTCTTCTTTAAAACAAAACACTATTGGGAGAATTTGGTGCTCACAAATTGAAGTATTAATTGCATGGACTAATAACACTCTGAAACCTCTCCTTAGCAGACATTTTAAGTTGTGCCAAATTGGTTTTGGGATGTGAAAATATATTCTGAAGCCAGATTCTCCCACATGCACACACTATGCCCTAAAAGTGAGTTGGACACTTTCAGTAACTGCATTAACTCTTGCAAGCCACTAGGGGACCAAAATGTTACCAGAAGAAAGATCAGTTTTAAGAAGGAACAACATAGTCTGAACTATTGTTAAATTCATGAAAATGATATAATAACAATAACCTATTTCTAGTTAGGGGATCATCATTGTACCTTCAGATAGTCCCTCACTCTATGCCAATAAATATTTATTCACGTGCATCCAGAATATCCTCTCTCTTTCCTTTTAATTCCCATGTGCATGCAATTGAAAAAGCATTAAAAGTCGAATACATTTAGGACAATTAATTTCTCATCTTAATCTAACATATTTGCCTCAGGCACTGTGATGAAAAAAACTTTTACTTGTTCTTCGGTAACCATTTTCACCTTATCACACAAGGCAAATGTATGCCTTTGTTTCTCTATGGGAGACATCTCTATAACACAAACATTTTCTACAGTTTTCCTATTTCTGGCTCAAAATGAGTCCTACCGATTTGAAGCAATGTGGTTTTCTTTCTTTGCATACTCACTTGTCCAAAAACACAATACTCTAAATTCCTTTTAAAACAAAACCTGATAATACCAATTTCACTAGGACTTTACTTCTTTTAGGAAAAACAAAACAAAATAAAACACATACACAATGGTTATGATTTATATTTACCTATAGAATACTAGAAGCACAGCACTTCCTTGTTTATTTCAGAAGTCAATGTCCCCTCAAATCACTTCTACTTATTACATAATGACCACCCCTTCCATTAGTGAATTTCATTGACAATTTTATGTTAGGTTCACAATTATTCCCATTTAACCTCTCTTTCTTCTTTTCTATCAAAGAATCAGGAAAAATACAGGTAAGGTAAAAATTACTTTTTAGGAGAGGCAATAATTAAATTCCTGTAAATACTTTAAAAATAAAGTTTGGTTTAAGTCTTGACCAATATATTTCTCATTGAGAACAATACCACTATCCGCTAATTTGGTGAGAATTTAAGAAAAAAAAATTCTCGTAAGTCTATATTCCACTTAGAAAATCTTGAGTATCACACTGTAGATTGCTTTGATACAATTAGGTACAATATCAAGGAAGAAACACTTTCAAGGAATCCATAAGGAATGTTAATCATAAGCCAGTGTAAACAGATACCACTGAATTTATGACGAAAGTAACAAAGCTTAGCAGTAGAACTGCAAAGGAAACACAGCTGCTAGTTGGGAATAGGTAGGAATTATTTGGTGAATCAAAATGCTGAAGCACACCCCCACCCAATTCCAATTAATTCAAACTGCCACTCCCAGAATAGAAACAAAGGCTGCAGATGTAGCAGGATGAAGAGCATATACCTGGCTCCCAATGGGGCTTTTGAGCTCTGAATGACCCTTAAATCATTCCTAATAGAAAGGATCTTTAGAGGACCCTTTAGTGCATTACACTCTGTTGTTACCAAGTCTAGTAATGACAGCATCAATTTTTTTAAGCTGTGCTGCATATTCATTTTGTTAGTTTCTATTAACTAGATAAAGCTCAGATTCTATTTTAATCTGTTTAGTCTCTACTGTCTTAAAAATGGCATTAAAGGAGAAATCATACTATTCAGCAAATAACTAAAAATCCAAAAAAGAGTTTTGCTTTACTTTTTTACTTATTAAAGGAAATATTCCCCAAGTCACCAGACTTCCTATGACTCATTTGGATTGAGGAATAGGAAGTCTGTTTAAAAAAAAAAGTTTCTGATGTACTGGTGTCTCCTGTAGTGGAGGAAAAAAAAAAGATTGATGAAGTTGCCTAATATAATAACATGAAGGCTTTTGCTAGAGTTTAATGCTAGTTTTTAGCTCAGGATAAAGTCTGTTTACCCACAAGTTTGTAAAAGGTGATAAAATGGCCAAAAAGCAATCTGCCTAATAGGTTATTCAAAAGAGCCCTAATAAAAACTTCTTGTAAGGTCAGTCATAATTATACCAGGATACTGCCCCCCATCAAAATCTAACACCAAAATAAACAGGAAAACAATCAATCCAAAAAGACCATTTCAAAATCATCTATATAAATCATCCAGGGCTTAGAACTAAATTCTAAATGTCCAAGATATTCTGTCAAGCTTTTCATTTTCCCAGCCCTGCCATCTTTTCCTGTCACTAGTTTGCTTGAATTACCAACAGTGTCTTTCTTCCCCAAAAATGACAAAAAAGATTTACCAGGAAATGCACAATCAGAAAAGGCAGCCAGATAGCAAGGAATAACAAATGGGCTGCCTAAATGATGTTAAGAGACCTCATGGAAGATCTTTAGGGCATTGAGGAGGTTCTCTTTGAGCACTGGATAGGAAGGCACTGACAGGAACTTCGCAGGATAAGGTGTAGATAGGTTACAATCTATACAGCTGGAGTATTCATATTGATGAAATAATAATTATAACAATAATAAAAATAAATAGTGCTTTAATATTTGCAAAAAACTTTACATTTTATCCTAATAATAATCCCAAGGAGGTGCTATGAAAATCATCCCCTTTTTACAGATTAGGAAAATGAGGCAGGCATAGGTTAAGTGATTTGCCCCGGTCACTCAGCTAGCAAGAGTCTGAGGCTAGATTTTAGTTCAAGTCTTTTTCCTGATTACAGGTCCTGTGCTCAATATACACTGGACTACCTAGCTATCTCCCAATAAGGTTATCTATTGAAATACTGAACTTGCTTGAAACCATCCTGTCCCAGTCCCTTGTTAACTGTTTATATGACCCAAAGGAATGAAGGAATTAGACAATCAATATGTTTATCATCTTCATGTGAAAGTTAGCTTCAACTTTGTCCAATAGTAGAAAAGGCCCTGACAGCCACTTTACACCAGCAACTGCTTCTAACTCCTAGAGTTCTGAGTAAAAGTTTCTGATATTTAAAGAGAGTAGTAAAGAAAATAGAGAGAAATTACACTGGACTTCTACTGAAATATTGGAAAAATCTCTTGTTCATCATGGTGACAAATTTGTAAAATGCCAAGACCTATGTGGTGACAGTTTTTCTAAATGAAGCATCATAAATTATAGGTTCTACTCTGAGCTTCAACATAAACTAGCTATGTAATCTAGGTCAAATTATTTAATCTCTATTGACTTCTGTTTGTTGTTGTTCAGTTATGTTCCACTCTTCATGATCCTATTTGGTTTTTTGGGTTTGTTTGTTTGTTTTTTTTGGCAAAGATATTAGAGTGGTTTGTCATTTCTTTCTCCAGCTCATCTTACACATGGGGAAATGGAGACAAAACAGAGTTAAGTGACTTGCCCAGGGTCACACAGCTAGTAAGTATCTGAAGCCAGATTTGAACCTAGGTCTTCCTGACTCCAGGCCTAGTGCTCTATCCACTGTACCACCTAGCTGTCTTTCGACTTCTTTTTGCCCACTTATAAAAATAGGTATAAAAGAGGCAGCTAGGAGGCGCCGTGGATAGAGCATTGGCCCTGGAGTCAGAAGGACCTGGGTTCACATCCAGCCTCAGACACTTAACGCTAGCTGTGTGGCCCTGGGCAAGTCACTTAACCCCAATTGCCTCACCAAAACAAAACAAAACAAAACAGGCATAAAAAAATTCTGGTCAATAAAATCTCGTGTAATAAAATTTCCAGTATATACCTCACAGTATTGTTGCCATTGCTTCCTCTCTACTTGCTTTGTCTAAGTTCTTTTAGGCTTATTTCACTTAGCATCTCACCCCTACTTCCTCTCCTTCTTCTCTTTCTTCCTTAGTTATTACAGAGGACTGAAGCTGAAGTCAGAGCTAAAGACTCTGGCTGGAAGTACTGAGGTAAGCAATAAATTACAGTGTATATTTGGCCCAAACAAGTTTGTGGTTAAGGTGCTATACATCTAGTAGTTTTGTAGTGGGGGTGGGAGGAGATGAGAAAAATGGAGAACTGTCATAATGCAGAAATGTCCTATAAACTAGTCAGAAACCAAAGTACATACAGGATGTTCAAAAACACCTTCTGCAAATGTTCCCTGTGGGATTCAGAAAATTGTTGAATTTATCCAAATCATGGCTTAAAAGTTAAATAACTCCCTCTCTGAAATCAGTGTCTAATTCCTATATATGACCACATCTCACATTTTTTAACCATCCTCTCTACATGTGTGCATTTCTTCTTTTGAAAGGTTTTCATGGAAGAAAGTTAAAACAGGGTGTAATTTCCCAGGGGACTTGAAAGACCGCTCAAGTAGACAACAATATGTCCACTAGTTATTGATTTTGTGACCCACTGCCTTTAGCATCGGTACCATTTCATGTGGAAGTTTACATACTATATGAAAACTCAAGAGAATGTATAAAAATTCAAACTTACAAAACATAAATGACAATGATTATTAACATTAAAAAGGATTCACTGAAGAATGCCTTTCAATGTGTCCCTTTTCTTAAAAGATAGTTTAATTTATAAACATTTTATTCAAAGATAACTTTTTAATAAAATATCTTTTGTGAAGCATGAGGTACTACTATATTATTTTATACATACATATATCCATATGCATGTACGTATACATACACACATACATTACAAAGAAAGGTTAAGTAATGAGTCCTACTCTCAAGGAGCTCACTGTCTAATGGGAGAGACAACATACAAACAACTATGTACCACGAAGATATACAGAGGATAATTTGGACACAGTCACATAAGGAAAGTACTTGATTTAAGGGGGATTAGGAAAGGTTTTCTTACAGGAGGTGAGTTTATGCTGGGACTGGAAGGAAGCCAGGGAAGCCAGGAAGAAGAGTTGAGGAGGGAGAGAATTACAGGTAAGGCGGAAAGCAAGTGAAAATGCCCCGAATGTCTTCTATGAGGAACAGCAAGGAGACCAGTGTCACTGGATCACAGAGTACAGGGAGGTGAGAAAGGTGTAAAAAGACTGGAAGGATGGTGGGGGGGAGGGGGCAGGAGTAAGTTATGAAGGGCTTCAAATGCCAAACAGCAATATCAAGGAGTATCAAGGAGAAGAGAGAGATCTACAGTGTCAAAGGCTGCAGAGAGGACAAGAAGGATGAGGATTGAGAAAATGTCATTGGATTTGGTAATTAAAAAATCATTGATAACTTCAGAGAGAGTAGTTTCATTTGAATAATGAAGTCAAAAGTCAAACTATAAAGAGTTAAGAGTAAGAGGGAAAGAAATGAAAGCACTTATTGTAGCTAGCCTTCTAAAAGAGTTTAGCCACAAAAATGGAGAAGGGATATGCGACAATATTTAGTGGGTATAGATGTAGCAAATGAGGGGTTATGGAGGATAGAGGAGACATGTACATGTCGGTGGGCAGTAGGGAAGGAGTCAGTACACAAGAACATATACCTACCTGGATAATATCCATATATCTGGCTCAAAGACAGTGAGAAAAGAGGGATGAGAGAGGGGACAGTCTGCTAGCGAAGATGGGAATGGGATTACTTGTGCATGAAGAGAGAGGCACCAACATATTTAATAACACTGTTTCCAGACTGTAAATAAGGATAATTTTCATACCCAATAATAATACATAGATATCTAATTTAGGGGAAAAGAAATGAAGTATATAATTCTTATGCTTCATGGCATACTAAAATGATTAAAAATGAAATTTTCATATACTCAATTGATCTGACCCACATAAAACTACAACCAAGAATGTACTGGAGCCAGCTTGAATCTGCTCAAAAGAGTCAATTGTTAAATTTTCTGTATGAACATTAATACAGCAGAAATCAACAAACACCACACATCAGGGCTTGATTTACTGTTGATGATCTAGACTTAAGAAAGTGATGGAGAAGATGCTAATAAGGGAGAAGGGGAAGGGAATAAGCATTTACATAGTGTCTACAATGTGCCAGGCATGTGCTACATACATTACAAATATTATCTCATTTTATATTATAATACAAATTAAACTTCAAAACATGTCATACATTTTTTTGCCCAGAGAGTAAATTGTTAAATATTTGCCAGCACACCTCTGTTTACATTCCTCAAAGAATCATTAAAATAGAGCTATTGTTGGAGTCAGAGTTTCTGAGTTCAAATCCTAGTTCTGCTACTTAGGCAGGGTAGAGTGCATCCTTAAACAAGATGTTTAACCTCTCTGGGCCTTAGTCCTTCATCATAAATCATCATAAAATGATCACCAAGGTCCCCTTTTGGCTCAAAATATGTGATTTTATGATACTATAAAATAAAAGAGGAAATTCACTTCAAAAAACAGCTCCTTAGCAACTCCTGACCATCACTGTGCTAGATTTAAAGAGTTCAACAATCTGCTTCTATGGGACAAAACAGAAAACTGGAAAATAACTGGAAAAATTTCTTTTTTGGGAAGTAGACATTGTTAATGACTACAAAAGGTATATCCTTGAAAGGGTAATGTTTACCAAATAAATTTCCTCATTGTCCTGGTTTGTGAGTACAGAGTGTGTATAAGCAGGCTTCTTACTCGGTTCTTCTTTTTTTTTTTTAATCTTGAAGCTTATTGTATATGTCAACAAATTTAATTATTTTTCTTTATCTCAGTTGATTTGCACATCACCGTAGGTCCTGTATCCATGTGAAGGTAATTACAGTATATGGTGTAATAAGCTGATCTAAATTGCATTCTTGCCAACCTGCTTTCCAGTTTTCCCTGCAGTTTGTTGTTGTTGTTTGCCAAGGCAACTAGGGTTAAGTGACTTGCCCAGGGTCACACAGCTACTTACTTAGTTCTTACTTAGTTCTTACTCAGTTTCTGATGTCATGTTTGTTAGCTAAAACTTTTTTCTCATGAAAATCTCTGCTATCCATGTTTAAGGGGTGTTATAATAATAAATTCAATGTGTCTTATTGGCCCTTGAAGATGAACTAAAATATTTTAGACCTATGCTTTTCTTCGGAGGTGCAATGGAAAGCAAGCTAGATTTGGACTCAGAGGACCTTGATTTAAAATCTAGTCCCAGATAGACATGTAATCACATCCCTATGATCCCCACTACCAGGGAGACTGAGGCTGGTGAACCAAATGAGCTTGGGAATTCTGACTTGTAGTAAGTTAAGCTATTTGGATGTGCACACTAAGTCTGGCACCAATAACGGGACAGGGCAAGGAGAGAGGGGGAACACCAAGCTGCCCAAGGAGAGGCAAACTAGCCCAGGTCAAAAACAGTAGTGGGACTGGCCTTATAGGTGGCTGCTCAACTTCCAAGTCTGAGAGATATAAGGAGACTCAGTCTCAAAAACAAAAAAATACAGCCCTATCGTTTCTTATCTGTGTGCCCTTGGGTAAGTAATGTAACAGCCTCAATTCTTTCAACTATACAGTACACACACTACCTACTTTATAGGATTATCTTCTGGACCAAACAATACAATTATGGATTTTTTAACTCTCTATAAATGCCCTGGAAATCACAGCAAATCAGAAACAACACTGGACTTGGAGGTAGGAGGCTTAAACTAGATTTCAAACTCTGATATCTAGTATACAAGTGTCCTTTGGCAGATCAATTAATCCTCTAGACCTCAGCTTTCTCATTTCTACAATGAATATAATTACATTCACATTATCTGTCTTCGAGGTAATGTGGCATAACAAAGAGAGTTGGCCTCATAATCAAGAAGACTTGGGTTCAAGCACCACCTCTGACACATCCTGGCTGTATGATTCTAAGCAAGTCCCCAAACTTCTCAGTGCCCCAAGTAATTTTCTAAGACTAAATTGTAGAACAACCTACATTGGAAGAGGGAGTTTCCTTATATTAACTGTTCCCTAAACAAATTAACTCACTGATCTGCACCAAAAAGCAAACCAAACTGCAAAAAAAAGGAGCCATCATAATTATTTTATCACTAAAGTCCTTACCATTCTTTAAGAACCAACTGATTTTGGAAATGATGTGAATTTCATGATACTTTTGGCATTTTAAAAAATTTTTGTTTTGTCTTTAAATCACCCTCTCTACCTTAACCTTAAGAGCAAATTTCAAGGGTTTAAAAAAGTTGGCATTCAGTTTTAAGTGTTTAATAAAACACTGAAATTCTAAAATAATATCAATGAAGGATTTCTGTCCACAGAATCTATTTTCACGTAGGCTTGTACAGGGATGAGCCTCCAGTTAACCTGGTACTAAAGCATGAGATAGGCTTTCTATTCTGTTGTTACTGGGTTGCTGTTTTTTTTTTTGTTTGTTTTTTAAGTCAGTCATAGAATAGTAGCACTGGAAGGGACCTTAGTGGTAATCCAACTTTTCAACTTACAAACTTACAAAGAAATTTACAGGGAAAATGAAGTCCAGAGTCAACATGAAATATAAAATCACATCAGAGCCAAGTTATTGGCAGAGCTTTCTTTTAGTTCATTTTTTAATGACAAATCAACAAGTACTTATTACTATGTGCCTGACACTAGGGATAGAAAAAGTGAAGCAGTCCCTACTCTCAAGGAACTTGCATTCCAGCAAGAAAGATAACACATATGTATAAATATGTAAAAAAAAAATGCAAAATATATACATAGTAAGTTTTGAGGCTAGGAAGGGCACTACCATCTGGGAAGGGTCAGGAAAAGCTGTATGGTGGTGCTTAAGGAAGAGTTTTTAATAAAAATGTTCAACTGGACTTCATATATGGAAATATAAAATAAATGATAAATTATATATATGTATACACATACAAATATATATATACACATATATATATATATATATTAGATAACACCTAATCAATACATACTCAACCTAGAAGAAAAGGGAGAAACCTCTAAGTAAGATTTTAAGTATTTTCAATCTGGAATCACAGAATGTCAAAACAGAGAGGTAGCTTAGAAACCATCTACTCCAACTCTGACATTTTAGACTTGATTAAACTGAGAAGTTCCTGGAGATTTGCCCACAGTAAGACTACCAGTTAGTGACTGAGCCACGCCTAGAAAGAACACAGGTGTCCTGAACAGCAAACCACTGAACACTTCTTTATACCCCACATCATCCCTCAAGGGTAAATGATTCAGTTCGATAAGAGGAAATTTAGAGAAAAGAAGATGGTCTCAGAAATGACTTCCAGGAAGGAAAAAACAAAAGGCCATAAAAACTGACAACCACAAAAAAAAAAAAAAAGAGAATATACTACTAAGTACTGTGTTGTGAAAAGATCACTGAATCTGAAAAAGATGGAAGTTTGAGTCATAGCTGTTCCATTTACCTGCTAAGTGACCTTAGTCAAGTCACCACTTCTCTGAGCTTTAGTCTCTTCTTCTATAACTCCCTCTTTCTAGGAATAATGGCATCTCACAAAATTATTATGGAATTCAAATGAGCCCATGGACATGAAAGAGCTTCGTAGCAGTATGGTGGGAAAAAAAAAGTCAATTAATGTTATTGTTACTACTGTTAATATTCTTATTACAAACCATCTGTGTTGATAGCCACTAGAGGTATATGCCAAACTGCCCCTGGCAAGTGGACAAGAAGCCCCACACAACCCACATGCTCTCCACAAGCTGTGGCTTTGGCTTTCACCATAAACCCAGGAAGGGAGTGAGTCCAACCCAGGGGACCTGAGGAAAAACTCAGCAACCAGGATAGGTGTGTATGGAACAGGAAGAAGCTTATCAGCATGATGTCTAAGGGCACTGGTGCAAGTTCTAGCAGGTTCTATTACTAAGCTATAAACACTTCAAATACAACCTGGTGACAGACCATGGATCTGCCCTAACTGTGCACAGAGAGGCCAAACATTAGAAACTTAGCCAACTAGGTAATAAAAAATTTTGTGCCACTTCAACTCATGAAGACTCCCTATGAAGCTTGTATGAAGATGCAGCAATCTGCCTTAGGTAGGCAGTAACCACAATGATGAAATACTGAAATCTTTTCAAATATTCAAGTAAGATGCTATCCTGTAGCCTAAGCCTTTCTGCCTCCCTAGGAAGACAAAGTATTAAACCGGTTTTAATCATCAGAATTTTGTTACCATCATTTTTTGAGAAAAGAGATTTGTTACCATCATTTTCTGAGAAAACAGATTTTAAAGGAGTAGGAAGCAGAAAAGTCAAATGGACTTGAGGGGAGAGGGGCACCACTAATAGGGAATACGGTGTATGAAAGGAAATTCTCATCTTGTGCCTTAATTCAATACTCTGTTAGTTCTCTGTCCTCACAAGTAAAATTACTTACTCTTTCCACCAATGCAGACGCTAGCCCATCCATACTTCATCCTGAGCCATTCTCATCTATGTTTTTTCCATAAATCCCCTAGAGGTGACCCAATCAGTAATCTGGAAATTTTCCTCTGGTTCTTTGCATATTTCATTTACACCCTTGCAGTAATACTCAGAGTATTTATGTGATCCCTATATGAGCAGGATACTCCTTTTTCATTTATTCATTGTCCTTGATGAGGTCATTTATGATACTTTTTGTACCACTGATAACATACAGACTACCATGTCTTTTTCTGTTGGCCTCTAGGACACCTAAGATTTTGATTCTCTAATATTGTGATGTTCAACGACTTAAAATTATATGACATTTCTGTTAGTCAATTCATGTTTATGAAGTACCTGCTATGTGCCAGGCACTGTGCTAAGTACTGTGGATACAAAAAGAGTCAAAAGACAGTTCCCTGTCCTCAAGGAGCTTACAATCTAAAAAACAGCCATTAAACAAAAGGCTTGTGTGGCGGTTATCATATTGGGATCATTGAAAAATTTTATGCTATTTCTAAATGCTCTCTAGCCCAATCTTGTCTTCCTCTTCAGTTCTGGGCTTCACTGTCTCTCTCTCTCTCTCACACACACACACACACACACACACACACACACACACACGTATGTGTGTGTATCTTATGTATGCCTAGTTCATAATATTGTCCAAGGGCCAATATTGGCTAAAACTATGGATGATTATGTAGTTGGGCCACTCTGCTGTCCCACTTAATTCAGAAGAGCAGATGAACTCTACCATGTGATGTGGGAAGATTACCTAGTATGAAGTAAATGAAAATGTGACCAAAGATAGGATAATGAGAGAAAGAAGTAGAAGCATTAGTTTATGTTACTACATCTACCTTTTTTCCCTTTTTCTACCCTAGCCTAATACATTTCAAGGAATAGGAATGGTAGAGGTGATGACAACAACTTCTCAAACTTATTCTGATCCATGAGTACCCTTGCCTCCATATAGCTACATAATTGCCTTAAATAAAGTCCCTAAATTATATATTTATAACATATACTGACTGGTATTAAGGGACAGTGATCCTCTCGTGCCACTGCTTTTTCAACAGAAAATATGGCTTCTATACTTACTGCAATATTTATTTAAAAACATAGTGAAACTAGAGACTAGAAATCACTGAATGTAAAAATCTAACATTTTCATCATCTATACTAGCAGAATGAGATATAAAATTCTACCAAATTTCTGCAGCTTGCTCTTTTTTCATATGGGCCAAGCACAGCTTATACCAGTGACAACTAGAGCACAAGGTGGCACTGTCATGCCAGTACATCTCAGGTATAAAATTTGCTTTTTATAAAGACAAATGCCCAAATGGCAATAAGGTCCCTTTTGGACATCAAAGACCACAATTCTATAACTTTGACCTTCATCTGATTTTTTGGAAATTTTAGCAACCTATGAGCAAGATAAATCCTTTGATATTTTATGAAAATGCCATTGTTCCCATTTAGAAGACACCATATCTTAGATGTTTCCAACTCCCCCCCAAAATCATTTCCCTCTACACATGCAAAAAATATCCTCTGGTGGTATGGTATGGAGTAACAACATGGTGCAGCAGAATGAGCACAGAATTTTAAGTCAGGGTTCTAGTCCCTGCTGTACCACAGCGTGTTGTGGTAACAGTGCTGCATTGGAGTCAAAAGACCTGGGTCTAGGTCTTTACACTGTAACCATCTATGTAACACTGGAGCAATTAACTCTCTGAGCTTCAGTTTTATGTATAAAGAGATTGGAAAAATGAGCCCTAAGGTTCTTCCTGTTCTATACTTCGGTATAAAGAAGATTGTGAATATATGATAATAAGTGGTTTAATGTAGGCAAAGTATCTGAGCAATGGGCTTTCTTTCTATCAAGTGGTCATCTGAAGAGGAATGGCACAACGGCAGAGTCCTTTGTGCATCTCCTGAAAGATTTTGCTTTAGAGGTGAGTGTGTGTGTGTGTGTAATTTGCTGCCTACATTCAATTAGTTTAATAGTATCACACTTAAAAATAGTCATTCTAAAGACAAAGAAGCAATGCATGCAGTGGAATGCACCCTGAACTTGCAGACTTGCATTATGAAGCCCTGGATTCCATTCCTGCCTGTATCATCAAATACCTGTGTGACCTTGCACAAGTCACGCTATTTCTCTCAGCTTCACTCACTTCATTTATAAAATTAGGGGATTGTATTACATGATCTTTAAAATCCTTTCCAGCTCCAAAAATCTCTAAGATTTCTGTGTTAAATACTAGCTGCGTTATCTTGCATAAGTGACAACCTTCTTTCAAAAGCATTTATACCTTCTGACCCAGAGATATGAATACTAGGTCTACACCCCAAAGAGATTAAAAAAACAGGAAAAGGATCCATGAATACAAAAATATTTATAGCAATTCTTTTTGTAATAGCAAAGAAATGCAAACTGAGGGGATGCCTGCCAACTCCTGAATGACTGAACAAATTACAGGATATAAATATAAGGTAATATTATTACATTATAAGAAATGACAAAAAGGGTAGTTTCAGAAAAACTTGAGAAGACTTGATGAATTGATGAAAAATTGCATGCAGTAAAGGGAATAGAAAGAGCAGAACAATTAATACAATAACAGCATTATAAAACTTTGAAAGATTTAATTCTGATCAATGCAATGATGAACCAGGATTGGACTCCAGAGAAGTGATGATGAAGCATGAAACCTACTACTCCCTTTCAGATAAGTGATGACTTTATGGTACAGAATGAGATACCGACAATTTAAGAATTTGTTATAATTGGTTATGCATATGTTAAAAAGGATTTATTTCTGTTTTCAAATACGTAAGGGAGGTAGGAGGGGAAAAGAGGCTAACAAAAGGAGTGACAAAAAAAAAAAAGGAAAAGAGACACTGAAATTTTTTAATGTATAGAAGGGCACAGAAGAAAGGGCAGAAGGAAACACAGACAAAAAAGGCAGTTTTGAAAGTTACATGTTTAGCTTACTATATTCTTTATATAAGGAAAAGCAAGTTATGTAATAGAGATTTGCAGTTTCATGGACAATCTCATTTTCTGTTCTATTGTGTATAGGGAAATATTCACGCTGTTTGGTGTTTGGTGTTCATAATTTAAAAAAAAAAAGTTAAAGTGCATTCGAGTCCTGGCTCTGCTTCTAGCTAGTTAAGTAACCAAAATGCCTTCCAGTTCTAAAGTCATACAATCCTCTGATTCTAACATGCTGAAACATTGAAAATTCAATGTATCACAACATCTGCTTAGGCCAAGAAATAAAGAAAGGGCATTTGTGGAAAGGTGGAGGTCAGATTTATCCCTTTAAATTCTATTATCTCCTACCTGGATTTCCCTACATTGGTTTGTGACAGTTTAGCCCATAAACTATGGGTTGAAGATTAAGACTGACTACCACTTCTGGCAGGAAGGTGGGGAACTGGTGTTGCTTTTAGGGGCAAGGAAGAGAAAGAACAGTGCCAGACCCCAGTATAATACCACTAAGTACCTGTGTAATCTTAGGTTACCTTCTTATCCTTCACTTTCTCAATATGTAAAAAGAGCACATTGAACAAGATCAATCTAAGATCTCTTTTAACTCCTAACACTTCAATGACTAACTTTGTGTTTACCTTAAATAGGATCAGAAGACTTTGCAATTGGAAAAGATATCAGAGATCATTTAGTCCAACCTTGAGTTTTCACAAATAAATAATCAGAAATATTTTAAGTGATTAGCTCAAGGTTACACAGCTAGCAACTGACAGTGTCAAGACCAGAACCAAGGTCTCCTGGCCTCCAGTACAGTGTTGATTCAATATAACACTGCTTCTCTTAGCATATTAGTAAGTAGGATCATAGGATTTAGAGCTAGAAGAAACAACCTAGGTTATTTAGTTTCACCACAGGCTGAGAAAACTGAAATGACTTACCCAAAGACAGATCCAAAATCTGAACCCAGATCCTCTAATTTGAAATCCAGTGCTCTCACCACTGTATCACAGCTACTTCATAGTACTTCCTAAAATTTTTATAATACATTTTAGGATATGGTGATATCAAAAATGATAACATACATGTGTTCTGGCGTACTTTTCAAATGTACCATCTTTGAAAATAAGACTAGCAAAGCATAATGGGTTGATGCAAGTGTGTAGTTTCAGGAAATCATAACATATGTATGAATGTGTAAGTATGCATGTATGTGTGTGTATATGTATGTATATATATATATACACACATACATACATACATACATACATACACATATCCGTATATGGAAGCCAAATTTAAGACCACCCAAAATGACACAAGGATTTTTTTATTTGCAAACAAATAGTATGTTTATTATTTTAAAAAAAGAAAACCTATATATTTATCCATTCAACCCCATTTTCCATTTTAATTTCACTTAGAATTAGTTTTTCTCATCACACACAACATCACTGTCAACCCAACACTGGAAATGGGATTTGCCTACTGATTACTGAAACTATGATAACAGGTGTATAACTTCATATTCAAAACCTACATGAAACTAAGGAAAAAGACAGATGGCCTGAATTTCAGCACAACTAGCAGTGGACAAAAAAGTATTTACAATCCTCTGCTTTTTCTAGCTCTCTATTTTGGATGTGTAAGTGGAATCTCTCTCCAAGTTTACCCTCGGTACATGTTTTCATTCTTACACTATTGATAGGAAGAGGAATAAAGAGGTTGAGAAGAGGGAGAAAGGGGCATTATTCCAGTGTTTTGTTTTGGTTTTTTGCTGATTTTTTTTTTATCAAGGGTTTTACATTCCATTTCCTTCTGAGTTGGTGAAAACTGCTTCAGATGCTCGCCACTGCCACTTTTATCTTCAATGTCCTATTTGCCTTCTTTTCTTCTCTTTGTTCCGACTCCTATTCTCACTTCTGGAAGGAAGGTGGGGAATTGGTGTTGCTTTTAGGGGCAAGGAAGAGAAAGAACAGTGCCGGACCCAGTATAATTCTGTTCTGTTATTGTTTGTTTGGTGAAATCAGGGCTGAAGCAAAGGATTATTGGGTTAACTGGTTTGAGGTGGAAAGCATCAGAGAGGAGGTTGCTATGGAACCACAAGGGACACCAGGGGGCAGCAGTAACCTAGCTAATAAGTGAGGGAAATGTGATGCCAGAGGCTATGGAATGCCAGGGGCGGTGGGGTGCAGTAAGGAAATCACAAAAAAATCAAGTACTGGGAAAGGTAGTCAGGGAAGGGAGCTGGGATAGGGAATTAAGTGAAAGTAGGAGGGTTGCTGGGAATATGGTAGGAGTGGAGACTCCTGGGTCAACAAAGTTGAATGGGAGGAACCACAATCAAGAGAACAGGATCATCAATCAGAGCCAAGATTAAAAAAAAAAAAAAAAACAACCACACACACACAGGAAAAGCTGACAGGCCACCAAATACCAAATGTTGTCCCCTTAAAGCCTTTTACCACATCATAGGTATGAGTACCTAACCTCTCTCAGCATTTTAAAGGGATTTTATCCCAACATCCTTGAAACCAGGTAACAAAAACACAAGAATAGGAAGGCATCTGTAAATATGTTCAAGTACAATGGATCAAATAGAATTTTAATGGATGGAATGCTGGATTTGGAGTCAAGGGAGACCCGCCTTCAACTAGTTCTATTGTAGTAGCTAATATCCTGACTCTGCCACCATGCAAGTTAGGCTAGGTTTTCCTTAAAAGGAATTGAGACCATCCTTGAGAATTGGTAGGTTTAAGCCAATTTAAGTTGAACTAAAAGCCTACTGACATCACTTCCTGGTCAACTGAATACAAAGCAGCCACCAGGAGCTCCCAACACTCTCTGATGGTTTGTTGGTGAATCATGATAGGCAACTCAGGCAGCTGAATCCCTTGAGGTGTGCTCAATGCCTGGTATTGACGATCTTTAGTTAGGCCTAAATAAATCTCCTTCTGTTAAGTGTTCAACAGTCTAAGTCTCTCATTTTGTGTCAGGATTGAACCTAAACAACCTGGGGACTGGCCCTGAGTCATGATCAGCCATCTAAATCTCAGTTTTCTCATCTGTAAGCTACAGATATTAAGGCCTGTAGTATTATTTACCTCACAGAGTTATTGTAAGGATCAAATGAAATTATATATATAGCTATAAACTGCAAGCCTTTATATTAAAGAGCTTTTAAAAATGTCAGCTATTACTATTACTACTATTAAAGAAGACAGTAAAACTCTGTAAAAAGTCAATAAAGGAAAAACCACTGTGCAACCTTATTGGTCTAGGTCACATATAAACAATGGAACAGAAGGAATATTTTTGTTTTTTTCTGTTTACTTTTATTAAAGTCTAAATGAGGAGTGCTTGTTACAATATGGCTATGAATTTATTAGACACACTCATATATTCATTATGTAAATTATATAACATTTTCCTGTTAGGTTAAATTTAGGACATGAAAAATCTGATAACATCCCTTTAGTTTTCTGCCAGTTACATTCTAAGTGCTAGAAAAAAAGGCTATACAATAAAAGCTATCTGCCAACAACAAACACAGATTAATTATGACAATGATAAAGAAAACATTTAGAAAATGTAAATTGTAAGCAATTAAATATCTAGATTTATTTAGTGAAAAACTAAATCCTTTTTAGACTTTTAAAATTAATGAAATATTTCAAATTTAAAAATAAATATCTCCATTAAATTCAATGCAACAAGCATTTATTCATTAGAAAGGCATGGTGCAAGGAAGGCCCTGGGCATATGAAGACAAAAATGAAACAGTCCTTGATCACTTTAATAGAACATTTAGTTTTTTAGGTATATGCAACAAAAACTCAATCATATTTCATAATATTCAAAATCACTGATTTTTTATACACTCTATTATCAACTTACTGCATATCCTTCAAGTTTTTATGAGTCCCACCCCCAAACTCTGCCACTCTATTACATGTTAGTTTTAATCTAATCAAACATAACATCTTAGATTAATAATTTACTTTCCTGGAAAGCTTTTAAAAAATCCTTAAAATCAAGAGTTTGATGAGTTTTACATGAGCATTAAAGATCCCACAACACCTATTTTGGAATAAATTTTCTTCTTTCAAAAAAGGAGAAAAGGCTACAATTGTCATCCTCTGCAAAATTCTCAAAGGTGAAGCTCCATGTTTTGAAATCAGTAACATATAAACATATGAGGAGGTTTCAGTCTGTACTAAGAACTTGTGCCCATTCTAATGCTTACACTCCACTAGAATAGAACTTAAACTGGGATAGAAGCATTGTATTTATCAAATGAACTGTAAACATCCTTGACCTGGAATTTCAGCTTAGCCTCAATGTCAGGAGATTTGGGAAATGCAAGCACTATCTGATAACTTCGGAGTGAATTGTAAAAGGCTCCAATAGACTTAGCCCTGAAGTTGAGATCTCTAAAACAAAGCCAAATATATTTTCTCCCCAATTGAGTGTTGAAATAGGACATCATATATTCAATACTATGGGAAATCCACCAGTCCTGTTCCAATCTTTGGCAGCAATAACCACTATTTGAATAGAATATGTCATTCTTTCTTACCTATTCCAACTGTCTGCTTCTGTTAACAGCAGAAGAAAGAGACTTCAAATAAACTTTTTGTGTATTTTATACAGATTCATAACCATACTGGAATAATGTGAGGGTACTAATCCATTTGGGGACATGCAGGCCCCAGGTGGAAAGCACTCCTTCCTCAAGTTTCGTACTTTTAATCTACTACATCAATATTTTTGGAGCCCTGAAAATTATTATATATTGCCATGATTCTATATAAAAATATTTATTGCCACTGTTAATCAATGCCTTAGGCATTATTTAATGTAATAGGTAAGGGCTGAAATTCAGGCATTTCCTACATAAGATCTGCATATTATCGAAGAGGTTTCTAGCAAAGTACTAAAAAGGTCTTGGATTATATGTTTTATGTAGGCATGAGGCATAATCCGTAAGAATTCTACAGAATGCCAAGAATGATTTAGGTAATGACAGAAATCATGAAAAAAAGTGGGCTTATGGTCAAAGTACAAAATTCAGACATTCTAGAGAGCCAGGAATCCTGTACATTGCCTAAAGGTTTTTGGCAAAGTATCAAACCGGGCCCAATGAATGTTATATATACAAGCATTAAAAGTAATCCCTAGGATTTCTATAGAATGCCCCAAATGGCTTTAACAATGTGAACAATTATGAAAAAGTACTTGATATTGTATTACATGCCTAATTTCTAGTTCAAGAGAACTAGCTTTTGCATGTAAACACATGCCCCATTGCTCCTGCTGGTTGCTGTAGCATAGGAAGCACCACTCCTGTATAAGCAATCTGATTTCTACAACTTTTCCTATACTACTGATAATAGAGTCCACTATAATTTATATTCTTATAAAGAATATATAATTCAGATTTTCTTTTTAATGCTATCTTGCTTCTCCTAAATAAGATACTTGTATGTATCATTTTAAGAAACAGGACAGGCATACTATTTTATTCATGCAGAAATTCTGGAAGGAATATTTTCCACTGAAAAACAATAAAATGACCAGAAAAATACTCTCCTAAGGTGTCTTCCACAACTACCCAGTTCAAACCATTTCTACCATTTAAAATAGCTAGCACTAAGGACGAAGAAGACTGGGACCAAGAACATTCTAAGAATGTCAATATGAGTCCTTTTGCAGAAAGGATCACTAGCAAAAGACATCAGCCAGATGAGACTTCTAAGCACCTTGCCAGCCCCTGGGGCAACACATTTGCTCAGGGCCACAACTTGGCTTCCTGTATAGTAGCACAATGGGGCAACACTCAGGCTTGAGCAAGTTCATGAACATATCTATTGATAATTTCTATATTTATAGAAAACCAGAACATGTGTAGATAATCACACAATTGGATATTTATGAAGTGCCAGATTTTTATGAATACGGGAATTTGTTAATTAGCACAAGAACTAATCATTAAAATTCAAAAATAGATAAATAAACAGGAATGCCATTTACTTGTTAACATTTCAAAAAAAAAAGTATGCAGCTGTTATTCTTTTGATGAATGTGGGCCTATAGAGCAAAATGTAGACAGGGAAAAGTATCAGCAATATCTAAAACACTAATGAATTCAATCTAGGAAATTACTACATATTCTTTATCAAATATAAACAGAGTGATTCTCATCCTTAAGGGGAAAAAAAAAACCACACCTAAAATGGTTTAGAACGGTATTTCCTTGGCATTTGAATTATGCTTTCTGATATTGCCATGTTTTGGTTCTTTTTGAAGAGCCAAGGTTGATTTTCATCGCATAGGAGTTAAAAAGCATACACATCATTCAGTACAAAATTGTTTTAGCTACAGGGCATGGCAAGGCATGAAATAACTGCTTTAGAGCATTTCCTCATGTGGGTGTGTTAGATAACTGTCTGCTCCAAAACTAAAATAAAACACACTGTGACCTGACCAAGATCTATATCCTTTAGGATCTAAACAGCCAAATTTCAAGTTACAATAGGAAGAGCCCACTGTAACCAGTCAGGCTAGTTGATGAATTGTTCTAACACTCTCCAGCCCTCCTGGCTGAACCTTTCAGTGTTCCCAATCCCTATTCAGCAGTGTATTGGTTTTAAGTTTTGCCCAGTCCCCACTGCATTTAGATTGTGACAGCACACAGCAGGAAAGGCCAATATGTATTTTTTTCTGTTGGAAAAAATTTTAGTTATGCAAGAAACTGTAAGTTTGGAATGCTAGGTAAGGAAAAAAAAACTCAGAGCCTAAAAAGTCAAGTCTACATCAAAATAAAGTTGCAATTTTTACTTTCCTATACTCCATTCGTATTGAAAAAAATTTTCTTTCCCAATTCTCCCTCTTAATTTGTGGTTGCCTGAGATTTACATAAATATAATTAACAGGAGTTTAAAGTCTGATCTAAAACAAATGGAATCGATCTGTGGCTTCTTTTATGCATGTATGTATAACAAACATTTTCATGGGAATATAGAGGATGAGAAGGTGTGACCAAAAGATACTGCAAGATTTCTTTAAAACAAAAATAGAGTTTCTGAATGTTCTTTATCTTGAGAGTAAATAAAATGACAGGTGCATAGACATTTTTTGACACATTAGTTTTAATCAAATTTTTGGTTTATGTGTTAAACATGGTAGCAGTGAGATTTGAAAAGTCATCGAGTCTCTCCTGCATTAATCTAACACTTTTAGAAGACACCAGAGTTCTCCCTTCAACCTGAGTAAAAACTGACAGGGCAGGCCTGAACTGAGCGTGCTCAGTACTCCTGTTGTCTGATGGATGTTTTACTGCTTTGGTCCAAACTGTCTTTACTTGACAGTCTAAGAGACAGTTCGTGTGAGATGAGCAGGTTAAAAGTCCCAGTGAAAAGGAAAAAAAAGAAAAAATAAAGAGGCCTTTGGAAGAAAGAGTTCACTGCCATTCTAGAATAATGGATTTTTAATAAACATTTCACTAGAGTTGAACCTGGAGAATGTGTTGGGGAATCTGCTCTCAAGTCCCAGGTGGGTTAAGAATATTGCTTTATGGACTTCTTTGTGTTGTCAGAGAGGCCTAATGGAATTAAAAAAAAAAAGTATGCCACTTGCTATTAAATAAATAATTTATTATGAAAAAGGTGATTGTTTTTGTTGATCTCTGCAGATCAGCATCCATTTTCCGTAATTGCTGATGGATACTCCAAGAATATTTATAAATTCCAGTATATGACTTAATTTTTACTAACTCTCTAACAAACCAGTTTCTTTACTCTCTAACAAACCAGTTTCAAAGTCAGCCAAAAGACCCATTTCAAATGGATCTATTTAACTACTCCTTAGAATTGAGGAGAAAACTGCTCTCGGAAAACTCTTCAACAATGTCAGTCAGCTGTGAAATGCAACTCTCACCACAAAAAAAAAAAAAGAAAGAAAAAAAACAGAAAAAGAAAAGGAAAAAGGGAGGGGGAAGGAAAAGAAAGCACCTGAAAACTATGTTTGAAATAACAAATTATGGAGCCCCAAAACATTAAATGAATACTTACAGTTGTTGCACAAGATGAGTTGAAACATTTCATAGCTTCAAGACTGTAAAAAGACAGCCAGTCCCCTATTCCCCCCCACCCCAAGCATAAATAAACAGTTATACACTAAAAGGAAGACTGTCCTAGAGAGAAACTGCCTGTTAGAAAGTTTGCATTCTTACTGACCAAAGGGATGTCCCTATAAATGTAAAAGTCCATCTGTAAAATAAAAGTTAGGAAACATTATCTTGTTCCTTTAAAAATAAATGCAGCCTTCCAATGTAAAAAAACACATAAATAAAAATCACAAGGGAGACTGTAGGATGATAGCAATTATTACTTTCTCTCTACCCCACCCTCAGCCTCTATCCCCTTACCTTACTACCAATGTTATCTAATGTTATTATTAATAGAAAAGGTTCAACCTGTTTTCATGTTTTTAATGTAAATATGGACTTTAAACTTAGATATAAAACAAAGAATGACCACACCAACATTACAGCTAAAACACTGGCAAATTACTAACAAAACCCACTTAGCAATAAGTAAGAACATGATAGATAGACGGACAGATGGAATTGCATAAACAGACAAGAAAAGCAAAGAGACTAGCCAACATACGGAGGGGGTTGTTTTAAAAGAGTGAAAGATACTGATTTACTTGCTACCACAGTGAGAAAAACAAAAAAGGTTTGTTTCTAATTATTGTTAATTAAACTGAATCACAAGGGCACACCCTTGAATAAGTAATTGGGGAGGGGGGTAGATCATTAGTAAAGAGCAGGCTTCCTATAGATGTTCCAAATTTTAAGCCAGTAATGGGTCATACAAACTTACATCTAAGAAATAAAAATCAAGACAGAAAGAATAAAAGAAATGGGGACTGGGAATAAAAGATTGGGGGTGGAGGCAGCAGGATGGTTTTTTTTTTTTCCAGAAAAGTTGACTGGCCTACCTTGTTCCCCAGCACTGAGTTTCTCTTCTCATAATCGGTGTCTCCCTGGAAGTACAGTGTGAGTGGTAATGACTGCCTGCCTCCCTAATGAGTCCATTTTCCTGCTCTTGATGTTGTGTATATACACACACTGCAACCTACCTTACAAACCACAGAGACGGGAAGGGAGAGAGAGCAAAAGAGGGAGGGGGAAGAGGGAGAGAGAGACAGAGACAGAGCAAGCGAGTGAGAGGAGAGACAGAGAGAAAAACAGAAAACAGAGAGAGAGAGAGAGAGAGAGAGAGAGAGAGAGAGAGAGAGAGAGAGAGAGGCAGACAAAGCCCTCCTACCAGACAGCAGACAGCCCTCCTTCCCCTATCTAGCAAAATGCAACTCGTCTGATGCAGCAACAGGTTCAGTACTGCCAGACTAACACAGTAAAAAGGTATATTCTCTATATTATTATTGCTTTCAAATAAACAGTTTAACAGCAGCTGGCTCCACCTTTTTTATTTATGCTCCATGATGAAGAATGCATTGTTTCAGCCCTGGCATACAGTACATGTAATTACCATAAATACATTTTTTAATATTAGCAAGAAATGGTAAATGCATAGGCAATTTGACTTATAATCATACAGCATAAAAAATGTGAGAGAATGTCAACAAATCTGCTTTGAGAAAAGCCCAATAATGATTTTAAAGTCAGAGCATTCTTAAAGAAGGCTACATAAAAAACATTCTTCATACAATAGCAAGACTTACCTCTTATATAAAGCAAAACAACAAAGAAAAAATGTTACTCAGTAAACAAAGACCACGTATGAAATTATAAGTAAAAATCTAATTACATTTTCTTAGGTAGGTAATATACCAGTTCTGGGTCCTCAATCAAAGTGTCTCTCTCTTTCTACAGTTAAAATAATGCTCTGTGCTTATGCTTGAACAGGTGCAATGCATAAAGTACATAGTGTTACAAGGACAGAAATAAATCCCACAAGTAAAGAAATCTACCAATCCCTAGTAAGACAACATTATTTAGAATAAAGGTCTGCAACCAAAGCACACCTCTTTTGCCTTCCCCCAATGCCTTTTTTTTACCAGAAGGGAAAAATTATCAATGCTTCTAAACAAATTTTCCATAAAAGCAAAACAGAAAGTGTTTTCTTCAGTTTGTCTCCTCCATCAATCTTTCCTGACAGTTCTACATACTAGAGTTAAAATAATGTTGGTATAAGCCTCTCTCCCACCCCCACAGGTGCCTATTTCCCTACACTGATAAATGGGAAGCTATGGGACCATAAGCACCCAAGAGAAGATTCAATGTCAACCTGTCTTCCCCATCCTTCAGGGTCTTTATTATTAGGTAATTTGGCCCACCATCTATGATGAATTTCTATCCGATTCACTACTCTTTTTAATCATTTATGTGTGACTTTGGAAAAACAAATTATTCTGTTTTCTATTAACATTCGAAGTCAAATTTTCCTAAAATGGGGGAGGGAATGGAAATATAAATATATACATATATGTATATATACACATATGAATACATATACTTACAGTAAAAATACAAATGTATCAGCCCTATTTAAATCTTGTATTTAAAAACTTTAAAAGGTACCAGCAAACTTAAATACAAAAACTGTATATTTATCTCACATGTAAAATGTTTCATTTATACACAGATGTTATTGTTTACTAGACTTTGAAAAATGAATTGTGCTTTTCCACAACAAAAAAAAACTTTATTATTATTCTTTCTTTTTCAAATTCATTTTCAATTAATTGGGTAAACAATGGAATTGATATACCTAAATCTTACAGTTATTTACATCTATAAATTATACCTTGGCCAGGTTAATAGTATTTTTTATTTATTTTTATGGATGTGTTAGAGTGAAACACACACGGGTAGCCTTTGGCTATAAACTATATGGAACATTCTGGGTGTATTTTGAGAGGGATTCATGATCTAAACAGGCCCCAATTTTTACTAGTTATTGGGGGTGGCAATGTACTAAGGTTTTTTTTCCCCCTTTTACTTAAGAGTCACAGGCAGGTCAGACATGATGGCACAAGATCTCAGCTATTGAGGAGGCTGAGGCTGCAGAATCTTTTGAGCTCAGGAGTTCCCGAGCTGCAAGGCCTAATCCACCCCCTATGGGGGTGCTTGCTAAATTTGGAATTAATATGATAAATCCGTAAGAGTGGGAGACCATGAGGCTGCCCAAGGAAGGGCAAACTGGCCCAGGTAGAAAAAGGGGGCAAGTCAAAGTGTCCACGTCAATCAAAATGGGACTAGGCACTCGAGTAACCACTGCACTTCCAGCCTGGATAAGATAGGAAGGTTCAATCTTTAAAAAATAATTTTTAAAATGATTGTTAAAAAATGGTTGTTGAATTTCTTTAAAGAGTGGTTACTTAAGGAATGGGGGTGAGGCATGGAGATTCAATAAAGCATTGAAAGTAATATAATCAAACCCAACTTCCTTCTGCCTTCAGGACTTGGGAAAGACCCTTCCAAGATACATTTCAGATTCCTAAGCTCCCAACATGCATCACACCAACTTAATACATCCTTTGCTTGGCAATTGTGTTTTTCCCCCCAACTGATGTCCTGCAGTTTCTCTGCAATTCTGTATATATGTAATGATGAGAAAAATGCCAATTAAAAAAGCATAAGATTTCTACAGCTTGCCAGATTGATTCACATTAGATACCTGTATGTCATGATTTTTTTAAAGGACATATTACTTAAGGATAACAAAAGGACACTTGATTTTTGTCAACAGGAGTCAAACAAAATGCCAGTAGATATGAACACTCTTCACCTTCCTATAGAGCAACCAGTTAAGCTGTATTTGAGAGAGAAGAACAAATACATTTCGGCTTAGTGAAAAATGCAGAGCATTTCCACACTTCTCCCATATCTGCACACATTACTGGATGCCAAACACAATAAGTGGTACTTTCTTAGGCTAGCAGGAGCTTGCTGGAGAAGACACATACTTCATTGCCAGGACTGAGAATGTGGTAGGTTGAATTAGCTGTGATACCAGTGAGGCAATAAACCCCAATTAAATGGGAGTCTTGTACAGTTATATTGTTATTAAATTACTTCCCATCACAACCTATGAATAGGCCATGAAATAATAAAGACCATTATAACATGTCACAAGACCCAGACCTGATTCTGACTCTAACTGCCTGTGTGACCATAAGTCTCATGGCCTATTCTTATTTCTGATCCTTCCTGAATTCTCTATGGCATTTGACATTATTGACAATCCCCTCCTCCTAAATACTCCCTTTTTTTCTGGGTTTTCATAGCAAGAACTCCAAAGCATGGCCACCTCGACTATCCTGGGCCCTCTTCTTTTCTCTTCTCTACACTCTCTTTTGATTATCATCTCTATATCCACCTTCCAATTCCCCTATTTCTTTTCAAGACACCAGAATCCCTGCAGTCATATAGGTTTGAAACCTCACAGACGTTCTTAACTCATCCTTCCTTATCCTCCAAAATCAATTACTTACCAAGTCTTGTCAATTTTACTTCCATGACATCTCTTGCATCCAATATCCTCCAAACGCTGCAAAAATAATATCCCTAAAGCCTAAGTGTGGGCAAATCACTGTCCTGTTTAGGTGTTCTCTATTGCTTTTGGGGTAAAATACACACATAATCTGGCTGCTGCCTACATTTTCAGGCCTATTTCACATTCTTCTATACATCCTCCATGCCAGCCACACAAGCCTTCTTGCTGCCCTTTGTACTCACTTCCATTTCTGTGCCTACAAACAGGCTTTTTGCCTGTGCCTTGATTGTCCTCATCCCTTACCTTCATCTCTCACAACCTCTAGCTTGCCCCCAAGCTCGGATAAGGTGTCATCTCCTCTAGGAGGTCTTTCTTGAGCCAGATAGTTATTACAGTTCTCTTCTTCCTCCTCCAATGATCATGTACATACTTATACCCATGCTGAATCCCTCTAGCATATGGATTTTTAACCTGTGGTTCATGCACTTGGATGGGGAAAAAATGACATCTTTATTTTCATTTATAGCTGAAATTTAGCATTTCCTTCTATTACAATGTAGCAATGCAACGTTATTCTGAGACCAGGTCTTTAGGCAGATTGCCAAAGGAGTACCTGACACAGAAAGGATTAAGAATGGCTGCTCTAGTAGATCTTAAGTTCCTTGAGGCCAAGGATTGTTTTTGGTTTTGTCCTTAACATTCCCTAGCATAGCAGTTCTAGTACTTTTTGATCTCAGGATCGCTTTTCTCTTAAATATGATTAAGGAACCCCACAAAGAGCATTTTTTAAAAATATGAGTAATATCTATCAATGTTTACCATATTACAAATTAAAATGTCTTAGTAATATTATGAAAATAATTTTGACATTTCAGACCCCCTGGAAAGGTCTTGGGGACCCCCCCCCGCGAGGTCACCTGTCCACACTTTCCTTTTGGGAAGAGCAAAGTGGCTGTCTTCCACTATGTGATTATAGGGACTGGACCTATGATTTTGTTGGTATAGAGAAGTCTCAAGCTTCTACCTACACTTCTTTGTAACTTATAGTCTTAGAAAGTTGCCTGGGCCAATGTGAGATAACTGACTTGCCCAGAATCACACAGACAGTATATTTCAGCCACGGGACTTGAACCCAGCTGCTCCTGGCTTCTAGGCCAGCTCTCTATTTACTAAACCATACTGCCTCTCTCTGTGTGTGTGTGTGTGTGTGTGTGTGTGTGTGTGTGTGTGTGTGTGTTTTACATAAGTACTTAATATGTGCTCTAATTTTAAATATATTTAATAAACGCTCTTGGCACATAGTAGTTACTTTAAAATTCATATTAGAATGAAATGGACAACTCCCTTATCCTCCACTGTATTTTAAATTTACCTGTTTAAAAAAAATGGTGAGAGAGATTAAGACTAAATTATCTCTAAGATCCCTTATAGCTCTAAAATTCTGTGATTATTCCCTAAAGCCACAATGGCCAGATAAAACACTACCTTAACCTGCAAACTAAAACACTGTGTATAAAGTTCCTACCAATTCAAATATAGAATTCTATTTTGTCCTAGAACCCAGAATCACACCACACACATTATACCATTTGAACTTGCATTTTTGTGGGCTGGGTAGACAACCAGTCACCAAATGGAATGTCGGTATAGAAAAATCTACATTAATTATCTACTGTTATTGTGGGCTTTTTAAACTGGCTAGTCCACTAAGGGTGAACCCTTTGTTAACTAATTATATGGTTCCCAAAGGTTGCTTATAATTGGATTATTAAATATCTAGTAGTATTGTAAGGCATAGTTAAAAGGGATTAAAAACAAACATGTTTCTTTATTGCCTGAAATAAGAATAAAACATATGAATGATATCTAGGAGTCACTCAATCATACCAACCCACTAAAATAATTTTCTAAACATTTTCATATTAACAAAACCTTCTATCCCCAAAAAGAATTTAGTGCTTCAGAATAGATTACTCACATAATCTAATACACTACTGAATACACTAATGTAAATGTAGTTTCTTAAAAGAAAATAATAAACTAAAATCCATAAAAACAAGTAGGCACAAGAATCTATTTTTATCATGTAGTAATTTTATTCAGTCATTCATTTATTTAAAAATAATAACAAGTGACTGAGAGGTAGTGTCGACTGGTAGATACAGAACTGGTATCTAAACCTAGAAGCCTTGCCTAGGGTCAAGTTTTACCTATAACACATTCTGGCCCTGTAAACCTGAGCTTAAACCTCTTAATGCTCTAGGCCAGAGGTGTCGAACACAATGGGTCATGTAGCCTCAACACTCCTGCCTGGGGGAAGGGGAGGGGAAACAGATTAAATGTAATTGGAAGATATTTAACAAAATAAATAAAAATACAACGTAACATAAACAGTGTTAATATGTGGTTTTCTAAGCCAATATGTGGCCCGAAGGGATCCTTACGTACTATTTGGTGGCCCAGAATGTACTTGAGTTTGACAAGACAGCTTTAGGCAAATCTCTAAGACTTGCAGAAAAGATGTCCATCAGCACTGGTTGATGGAGTTTCCTTATTCAGCAGGTTGGGCCACTAATGAAATCACAGGACTAGTCCCTACCCCATCCCTTATCAAGTGATACTTAAAAAGCTAGATATTTGGGGGATACAAAGACAGATGTGATAAGATCCTGGTCCTTAAGAACCATATACTTTGATAGAAGAGATAAAACATATAAACAAACATAACTGAAATGAAGTTTAACTTTGAACCTAAGTAACTTTATCTTGGTTTTAAGCAATCATACACTGCTGTGGTTTGCTAAATAAGCAAAATAGTATAACAGTGTTTATCTGCTTTATAGAAGGAATATATGACACAGTGAATGGAACACTAGGCCTGGAGTAAGGAAGACTCATCTTTGTGAGTTCAAATCTGGCCTCAGACATTTATTAGCTGTGTGACCCTGGGCAAGTCAACTTAAAGTCTGTTTGCCTCAATTCTAGCTCTTTAAATAAAGATGATAATAGCACCTACTTAACAGAGTTGTTGTGAGGATCAAATGAGATAATATTCGTAAAAGCACCTGGCATAGTAACTGGCACATAGCAGGTACAATATAAATGCTTATTCCTTCCCTGCCACCTGCAAAGAATTCCCTGAATGCTGTTTGAATAGATGTCTTTTTCTATAGTTAACCATCTTTTTATATATATTATTGATAGCCATGTCTATATATATTACCAATAGCCTGCTTTGTATCATATATTACATATATTGTTAAAGCAGGAGTTTAATGATGAAAATGTTTTACTCCAATGTATTTCTATATTCTGTTAATGAAAATGTCTTCTTACTCCAAAATTGTGGCCAATCAGAAAAGTTTTTCCTTTTACTTTGTTTTTGTTTTTAATTAAAATATTTTCAATTATGTTTTTCCTTTTATTTTGTTTTCATTTTTAATTAAAATATTTTCAATTAAAAAGCATTAATTTTTCTCCCTCATACACCACCTCCAATGAGAAAAAGAAAAAGAAAAGCAAAACAAAGTTTCACATTGACACTGACCATGTCCAAAAATGTGTCTCACTCTGCAAATTAAGCCCATCACTTCTATGTTAGGTTGTTGCTTTTCTGTATAGAAAAGTACTACAGGAAAACCAACTTGAGTGTGTTTGAGATAGCTCTCTCCCTCTGTTGTCTAGTTACTGTCTTAGGATATTCTTTCAAGTACCACACAAAAAAAATAAGAAATTCCATAAAAGAGGTATAGAAATGCTTGCCAGATTCAGAGGAGAAAGGGACCACTTCGGAGCTAACTCAGACTTTTTCCTTTTATTCAAAGCCCCCAACTCAAATCACTCAGCAGATCACCTTACCTCCTAATTTAAACTATTAAATGAAAATTCTCTCTCTAAACCTCTTAGTGTTCCCCCTCATGTGTCATAGAGGAAGGTCTTCCACTTAGCCCAGGCCTCTACTCTACCTGTGTCCTCACTACCTCCTCCTCACAACCCTTCCTTGACCTTACTCCACCAGACATCCCTATGAGGCCTAGGTCAAAGATGAATCCCTGGGGTTGGGCTTATGAGTGGCCACTGCATTTCCAGTCTGACAAGATTGGGAGACAGTCTCAAAAAAAAAAAGAAAAGAAAAGAAAAATGAAAAGAAGAAGGGGACCCATATGCTTCATTCACCAGAATCCTAAAGGCATGAATCCCTGGCCAGGCTTCCTGCTGTAAATTCTCTGATACTACAACTACACCCTAATCTCAGTTACTTCTTTTATACCTGTATACCACTGATCACAAGGGAGAACATGTGAAACAACATGACTAAATCATTACTAATGGAAAAAACAACTCAAAATGCATGCTCTGTTAAGTCACATCATCATAGAACTCACTGGCAATATCTTGATACATGATAATACATTATTATTCAATTCAACAAACATTTCTTCTTAAATCTAACAAGATGACTTATCTTCAAGTATCTCTTTAAACTTTAAAAGTTACATAGTATCAGAATCACAGAATCTCAGAGTCAGGAAGGACTTCAAAGGTCATCTAGTCCAGAATTGTCAAACATGCCATCCACAGACCTCACCCACCCACAACACTCCTGAGAATAGCATGAGCCAGATTAAAACGTAATTGGGAAATATTTAACAAAATAAAGAAAAATTACCATAAAACAAAGATAATATTACATTTTAAAACTAAGTCAATATGCACCCTGTAGGAATCTCCATATATCCCCAATTCTACTTGAGTTTGACAGCACTGTTTTAGTCCAACCTATACTTCTTACAGGATTCCCCTCTACAAATTCACTAATATATGTCTTGATTTTCCACAAAAATAGGACACATAAGGATTTTTTATATACAAACTTTATTTCTCATCTAGTCCCTAAAATATGCTCTCTATATGCTTGTTGAACTGAATATGTATACATATACCACATATTACACACTAGACAAGTTCAAAAATGTCCTTGTGTCCTTTTAACCTTTGATAACTTGGGTTATAGCTGTCATAGGAAATAATTTGTAAACGGAATTTAAGATTCTACAACAAATGAAAAATAGCTCCTGTAGACAAGAACACTGTCTTGTGACTAGTAAAACTGAAATTCACATCACCTCAGAAAAAATTCAATATGCTTTTAAATGCCTTTTACAGATAGTTTCTACCAAGTTTCTACTTAAAACCTTACTTACTAAAATTTTAAAGTTTAAAAACTAGACGAAGATTTTTATGAAGATTTCATATATTTTTAATATCTTTCTAAACATTAAAGAATAGAATACTTTGATAAACGTAAGATGTCATGTAAACTTGCCCCCACCACCTCCCCACCTCTCCACTGGCCTCTGGATCATTCACAATACTGATCAGAGATTGCTCTGTTCCAAGATTCACTAGGACACAGTTTTGCCTGGTGAATACTGGGTTAAAAAAGATGGGCGTTTCACAAGGGTAGTTGTTGGGTTCATTAACAGCACTGCCCAATTTCTCAAACGCAATCCCTCCCACTTTTCTTTATATAGTTCAATACTAGTCCTAATTCGCTGGCATCTACGTTAACAATGCAGAAATACACACTAAGGCACTAAAATAAGTGAATGGCATCATTTGTTCATTTAGTGGTTCCTAAACAATGCTTGACAAGGACCACCTCTTTTTTGGTATACTAAGATTTCATTGTGGAGGACTTAGACTGTCCTAACACTACAAACGACCATTTGGAGGACGTAATCATGATACTTACTGTGTGTCGGTGTGTGTGTGTGTTTGTGTCTATGTGTGTGTGTAAAAACTACAGAAGATCATGGATAACATTGGACAAGAAAAGAAGATGTGTGAGCAGAGTAAATACCTATTATTATGGGATCATGGAACTATTAACATATTCATACACAGTAAACATTATCCCTATACAATTCTGATTACAGTCACCTGATTTCTCCAGATGTCAAGATATGTTCTTGAAAAGTTGAAAAAGAAAATTTTAGCATTATTTACTGAACTATTCCTGCAATATTATATCATTTGATATCTAAAGCTTTTTTCACATCCAGCGCTGTTCAGCGCTAGAAACAGCCATTTGTTTTCTGTTTCACCAACTACACAACAGTTTGTTAATATGTAAAGACTGCATGAAAAACTTTTTAAATGATAAATATAAAATTGAACTCTGTCCAAAAAAAGGAAAGAAAACTGGGGGACATGAAGCCCTTTAGCTTCTGCTAACAAAGCCCTTTTGGTAGGTAAGAGGGTGAAATCCTTCTGACTTCCATTAGGAGTCTGGGATATTCTACACATGCTCATTTTCTCTATGTCTACTTCAAAACTGAGTTTGCACATTTTCTCCATTATCAAGAATTCCAAATATTTGCCAGTAACAGTTTCTAAATTATATAGGAGTAGAAAAGTATAGCGGAGAACTCTGGGCAATAATGGGTCAAAAAAAGAAGTTAAACTTGCTTAGGAAAAATCGAGTCCAACTCCTTCATTAGGTGGGTATTTTAGGCAAGTCTGCATGTCACCCTGTTTGTATGGATACCAGCTGGTTCAGTACAACTGAAAAACAGGCCAATTTAGCATTTTTGTAATTTTATTATCTGATTCTGATTGCTCCACAAGTAGTTTAAGTAATTTTAAGCATATCTCCTATCAATACAAGACACTAAAAAAGACCAGCTACTAATTAACCATGCCATGGCCAATTTGTTCTAAAAATAATCACAGTTTATGAAGCATAATTTCTCTCAGGTACCCCTACACAGTACAAGAGTATCTTCTTATTTACTTCAATTCATCCTTCCATTAGGGCCAGGTAAAGTGAAATAATATCCAATACAGTCTAATGAAAAAGAAGATAAGGCTACCAGATGACATATCATCAAGTATATGAGGGATTGCTAAATCGTATAATCAAAGAATTTCATAACTAGAAGATACTTTAGAGTTCATTTTGTACAATACCTTCATCATACATGGAATTGGGTGATACATTTTTTATCTCCTCAGAGGTTAGAAGAAATTAGTTACAACTATAGTAGGAAGAAGATATGTGTCAAAGAATTTCTCATTAGGACTAGTAAGCATTAGAATAAGTTACAAAGACAACAATGGACTATATTTCTGAAAAACTTTAAAAATAAGGTAGATTCTCATCTTTTGGAGACAGTTTTAGGGTCTTCATTTTAGGGAACAAAAAGATGAACTAGACAACATTACAAGTACCTTATATATGTGAGGTTCTGGGTTAGACTCCTAAAGGAAAGAAGTATGGCTTGGTGGGCTAGATTCAGAGGCAGGAAGACCTGGGCTTGATGCTATCTGTGTCACACACTAGTTGTGTGACCATGGGCAAGTCACTAAACTTCAAGTGTCCTCAGGCATCTCTCTAAGACTATAATGTTACAGAAAATTTGGATCTACATTGATGGAGACCAAGAGGAAAAAAAAGAGTTGATTTACTTCTGTATACAATATATACATGGCTGTGAGCTCCTTGAAGGCAATGACTGTTTGTCTTTATATCTTCAATTTCTATCATAGTACCTGGTACATTTTTCATTTAATAAATGCTTACTGATTGACTGCCTATGATTAAGGAAAGTAAGTACAAGAAGGAAAGACACTCAGTAAAAACCCTAAACCTCTCTCCTCCAAGATTACCTGAAATTAATTTCTTTAGATCATGCACTTGATAGATGAAAGTATCCTCTTTTAAAGTAAATATCCAAAAGTTGCAGGATACAAAATAAACCCACATAAATCATCAGCATTTCCATATATTACCAACAAAGTCCAGCAGCAAGAGACAGAAAGAGAAATTCCATTTAAAATAACCATAGACAATATAAATACTTTGGAGTCTACCTGACAAGACAAACTCAGGAACAATATGAACACAACTATACAACACTTTTCACAAAAGTAAAGTCAGATCTAAACAATTGGAAAAATATTAATTGCTCAAGGGTAGATCAAGCCAATATAATAAAAATGACAATTCTATCTAAATTAATCTATTTATTCATACCAATCAAACTACCAAAAATTATTTATATTAATCTGGAAGGACAAAAGCTCAAGGATATCAAGGGAATCAATGAAAAAAAAAATGTGAAAGAAGGTGGTCTTGCCATACCAGATCTCAAGCTGTATTATAAAGCAGTAATTATCAAAACAATCTGGTACTGGCTAAGAAATAGAGTGATGGATCAGTGGAATTACATTATAGTAAGTGATTATATTAATTTAGTATATGATAAACCCAAAGATCCAAGCTTTTGGATCAAAAACTCATTATTTGACAAAACCTGCTGGGAAAACTGGAAAACAGTATGGCAGAAACTAGGTATAGACCAACATCTCATACTGTGTGAAGATAAGGTCAAAATGGGGACATGATTTATACATAAAGAGTGATAACATAAGCAAATTAAGAGAGCATGAAATAGTTATGTCAGATTTTTGGATAAGGGAAGAATTTAGAACAAAAGAAGATATGGCAAACATTATAAAATAGATGATTTTGATTTATAAAATTAAAAAGTTTTTGCACAAACAAAACCAATGCAACCAAAATTATAAGGAAAGCAGAAAATGGGGGGAAATTTTTGCAATAAGTATCTCTGATAAATGCTTCATTTCTCCAACATACAGAGAACTGAGTCAAATTTATAAAAAATATAGGCCATTCCCCAATTGATAAATAGTTGAAGGATATTGAACAGTCAGTTTTCAGACAAAGAAATCAAAGCTATTTACAGTCATACGAAAATATGCTCTAAACCACTACTCGTCAGAGAAATGCAAATTAAAACAATTCTGAGGTACCACCTCACACCAATCAGAGTTGATTAATATGACAAAAAGGGAAAATGTTGGATGTTGGAGGGGATATGGGAAAAAGTGGAATACTCATGTATTGGTGGTGGAGTTGTGAACTGATCCAACCATGCTGGAGAGCAACTTGGAACTATGTCCAAAGGGCTATAAAAGTTTGATCCAGAAATACCACTACTAGGTCTGTATATCAAAGATATAAAAAAAAAATAGAAAAAATGACCTATTTATACAAAAAATATTTATAGCAGCTCTTTTTGTAGTGGCTAATTAGAAATCAATGGGATGCCCATAAATTGGGGAATGGCTAAACAATCTGTGGTATATGGTTGTAAGTGAATATGATTGTGTTATAAGAAATGACATACAGGATGATTTCGGAAAAACCTGGAAAGATTTACATGAACTGATGCACAGTGAAGTGAACAGAACTAGAAGAATGTTGTACATAGTAACAGCAATATTGTTTGATGAACTGTGAATCACTTAGCTATTCTCAGCATTACAATGATCCAAGATAATCCCAAAGGACTAATAATGAAGCATATCTGCCTCCAGAGAAAGAACTGATATTGATTGAACATAGTCTGAAGTATGCTATTTTTACTTTCTTTTATTTTTTTCTTTTATTTTAGTCTTCTTGTACAAAATTACTAATATGGAAATGTTTTACATAACTGCACATGTATAACCTATATCTCATTGCTTACCATCTCAAGGAGTAGCAAGGGGAAGGAAAGGAAGAAGGGTTAGGGTTTGAAACTAAAAACTTTAAATAAAAATGTCTAAATTTTTTTAAAAAGTAAATACCCTGGTGAGGTATTGCATATGAAGTTACTAACAACTTTAGTTTGAGTTTATATTTTCTAGCTCACTTTCCATACGGTCAGTCAGGAAAGACATGGAACATCATAGGTGTACTAGATCTAGTCACTAAAAGGGGGTTGGAGGGATGGGGAGAAAAGGCACAAACACAAATTTTTGCCTATATAAAAGATCCATTTTTCTTAGCATAGGTTTTAGGTCATAATCATGTACTATATACACACTCTTTTTTGTTGTTGTTTGTTTAACTTTGAAAGAAGTCAGTCAGGCACTAACCAAGTCAGAGAACCAGGTTTAATCTGTCTCTGCCACTAACTACATTCAATTTGAGGTCACTTAGCTTCTCTGTGCCTCAGTTTCCTCATATGTAAAATGAGGGACTTAAATAAGATAATCTCTAACATCTTGTGTTTTCTAGCATATTTTGGAATTATTTGTTGGATTGGAGGCTTCTAATAGCCCTTCCAGCTCTAAACCTATGATGCTATGACCTAATTAAACTAAGAATATATGGCTTTTAATAGATTTTTTGTTTGTTAATACATTAAGAGGGCTTATTTGTGAAAGTCATTTTCCTTCCCTCTCCAAATATTTGTAGAATTTGGGATAAAGGAGATAACATATTTATTATTGAAAACCAACATCCTTTTAAAAATGATTAGCACTTACAGTGCATAGTATGTAGTAAGCACTTAATAAATGCTTTTTAATTCACTCATGATCAAAGTAAATGAACAGCCAGTGGTCTAAACTTCAGCTATGTCTTAGGATAAAACAGAAGACATTTATAATTCCTGTAACCTTCAAGCAGTTATTGCACCATATTACACACATGCATTAGCTATTTTTTATTTTTTAAAAAGTTAAAAGACAATAAAATGAGAAAATTCAGGGTATCAATAAATAAATAACATTCAAGAATAAATAAAAGGATCATGCTAGTTTAGGTAAAAACTGGTTTAGGTTAAAACCTAGAAGCAATGATACTAATATGTCTAGCAGTTTTGAAGCCTTGTACTAATCACAGCCTGACAGCAGCCCATCTAAATCCTATAAGGCAAGCCTGCACAACATACAGCCTACTGGCCGCTTTCAACCCCTGAAAAGATTTTGGGTAGCCCAGGAAAAATGTAGGATTGCCACTACGCACGCTCCTATTTGTCATGTGGCCTGTGGCAACCAACCATCATCAGTCTGTCTCTAGTAACCTGTCTGTGGTCCAAAGTTTAGCTGATTATAATTTTGGTCCCTACCTACTGCCAAGTTGTGCAGGTCTGCTATAAGGAATCATGTAATAGTAATTATTTCAAATTTATGTTGAGCATATTATTTCTTTATAAAGCTTAAATCAACCCCACTAAGTTTCACAGGTTATGGTCATAAACTTTTAAAAAAACTCCTGCACTTGGCATTTAAATTCCTCCACAATTTGGCTCCTAAATACCTTTCTAGTCTTATTTAATATTGAATCCCTTACCCACTCTCAATTTTGGTCAAGCCAGGAGATTAGCTGTTTCCCATATACAACATTCCACCTCCTAACTCCATCCCTCTGGACAGGTCAACCTATGGCTAGAAGGTACTTCTGCCACACTTCTTCCTCTCAGAATCTCTAACATCTTTGAAGGTACACCTCAAATTTTTACTACCTCCTACATAAGGCCTTTCCTCCCTGATTCCCCTGATTATTAGTGGTTTCTATGTCCTAGAATTATTTTGTAATTACATAATTGTATACATGTTAAATTCCTCCACCTCCCACTCCACAGTAAAAGGTCGTGTGTATATGTGCGTGCTTGTCTTCCCCCCAACCCCAGTACCTAACTCAGTAGCTTGAACACATGAGGCATTGAGTGTTTAATTGAATTTAATTGTATCAATTTTGTCTTCTTTTGTGATATATATATTGTATTGAAAAGGAATACAATTTAATTTCTTTAAAAACATTCACTGATTTAGGCTTGCCATTAATGCAAAATGGAGATTGGGTTCCCTTTTGTTTATTCCAAAATAGCAAACTATATAATATATCTTTGTATGTATGTATATATGTATGTATATTTTTTAAATAATGAGGATGCAGCTTGCAAAATACAAATAATATCCCTGAGATGGTTCAGACTGACAGGGAGTATGAACGTAAAAATGAATGTCTGGTCAGCTGAGAAAAGTTTTAGTAGTCCCATTCTAAATAGCAGTAGCAGGGGGCAGGTCAGTGGCACAGTGCATAGAGCACTGGCCCTGGAGCCAGAAGGACCTGAGTTCAAATCCGGCCTCAGACCAAACACTTGCCACTTACTGGCTGTGTGACCCTGGGCAAGTCACTTAACCCCAATTGCCTTAAAAAAAATAAATAGCAGTAGCAAAGAAGCATAATGAAACCTGTGTTAATTATGAAAAGAGTTATGAAACAAATGAATCATTATTATAAAGCTATTTTAGGAATTTAATACCTTGGCCTAATTTTACATGACTCCTAGGATGCTTGAGGTCATATATGCTGACATTGAAATAAACTTTAAACTACTGACTTAACATTTCTTAAAAATTCTCTAAGTTCCATATTTTTCTCAAAATAACTATTCTCCCTAATAGCTTACTCTACCAAAAAAAAAAAAAAAAGTGCAGACTGATAGAACTTTGTGCAAAAAAAAGATTATTGCCTTTTTCAGGACAGTTAATAGACTGGGTTCTTAAAAAGGAAAAAAAAACCAACTGCTTTTGTTGATTGTGGGAAACCACTAAAGTCCAAACCCCTCATTTTAGAAATAAGGCAACAGAAACCCAGAGAACTGAAGTGATTTACAAAAGGTCACATATGCTATAAGTGTCAGAATCTGAAATCAGGCCCTGACTCCAGAACTAATGCTCTACAACATGTATATTATTTGTAAAACCTGTAGAGAAGTCTGTACGTATGGTCTATACATGAACAATCAATTAAATGCAAAACAATGAAGCACACACTATTATTCCTACAATGACTTTATTAGTTCTCTACAGGAAGCATTATATTACATACTCTAGAATTTTGGCAAATACAATGAATTCTTAATTATTTGTATTAATTAAAGAGGAAGTATGGAAAATCCAAAAGTAATTTACACTTGGATTCTGGATAGTTTTTCCAAACTTACTTTTAAATGTAGGTGTGCCTTCTGTTCTGAGAATTTACTTTAAAACAACAACAACAAAGAACAGCTGTGAATATCATAGTCAAGAGGATGTCCAGTTTTCCTAATCTGTCCCTCTGCTAGTCTCCTTTCTGTCACCCAATCCATTTTGGGACTAGGCAATTCTGTATGAATGACACAGAATTTGCCTTTTCCAAGTTAAGTATTTGAATTTCAAATGGTTTTCTTGCATGAAAAGTAAATACATGGAGTTGAGCCATTAAACCAAGTACTTAGAGTAGGTGCTCATTGTCAATAAAAACCTGAAATGATGAGTATAAGCATATAATTAAGAATTTACTATGATATACTTCGTTACCAATGCAAGGCTTTTAGGCTGCATTTATAAGTGAGAGTCCCACTATAGTCTATTGAGATAGTATCTGGCAAATTGTATTCAATTCTGGATGCCACATTTTAAGAAAGACATTAATAGCTTGGAAAGTGTCCAGATAGTGGTGGCTTAGATAGCAAAGTGATTCAAAAATATGCTACTAGAGACTGGTTCAAAGTTCGAAGGTGTTTACCCTGAAGAAGACATGATTTGGAGGTGAGGTGAAGACATAATTGTTGTCTTCAAAAATTTGAAAGACTCTCACATAGGAGTGGGGATCAAGCTTGTTTATTTTCTATGTTTTATTTTCCACAAAGTCTGTGTTTTTATGTTTGGCCAAGATTTCTGGTTCTGAATGTTCACAAAAGAATGTGAAATAGTGCTGCTAAGCCCAGGTGGCCCTCTTACTATGGACGCAAGTATTTACTTCTGTTGATTCCAGAAGATTTTTGAACTTTTTAGATTTTGGCTTCAGTGTGCAGTTTGGATAACAGTTACAGCTGATGTTGAAAGCTGACAAGTGGCAAGTAAGCAACTGCTGAGGAAACCCAGGATGTCACAACACAAATAGGATATATCTTCATGGAGAGGTAGGTATATGAGAGAGTCAAGCTGCATGGTTTCCATCTTCCGTGACATGCTCGTTCATGCCAAAGAGCAAACTGATGTGTCATGACAAGTATGACTTTTCCCAACAATCCAGTTAAGTATGACTCCTCCTGAAAAGAACTCCTGAAAAGAAGACAAGGCTGATGGGCGTGCAACCTTATCCACATATAACTAATAGAGTTAGGTGGGGCAGAACAAAGATCCTGAAAACTAGCGGCACCTGCTGAAGTAGGAGAACATAGTAATGGGGAGTAGATTTCTAGGCAAATGTAGGCAAAAAAAGGTCAACAAAAGAGGGTAAATATCAGTAGTCAGCTGAGTAGTCAGAGACACTGTGGGGTAGGAAGCTTAACATGGGCAGTGTCCTCTCAAACACTTGAAACAGTTATCCCTTCCACATCTCGACTTTCCCCGCCGTGGTTTTGATATACTGTGGGTCGACATAAGAAATTAAATGGGAATTTCAGGGGGAGTTATGCAGAAGCCACAGACAACACAAAAGGCCTGCAGATGACAATGGAAAAAGTTTAGAAGCTCAAGAAATGCATAAAATATATGTATAGTATTGTATAATATCAACATGTTTTATCTTTTAATTCCACAGTAATTCGGACTTCTTCTCTGGCATAAAAGGAGGGTCAAAATTTTTTTGTGGATTTTTCAGATTACAGGAGTGTCAAACCCCTAGCCCATGCAATGTGGAAGGGATAACTGTAATTTGCATGGTTCTGGAAATGAGACACAATAAAACAAGGGAATCCATGGACAAGCCCTGCAAGACAGTGGTACAAGGTGCCTAGAGGGGCAGAGCTTCCAAAACTTAGAAGTTCTGATTGCATGAAAAATACGAAGAAAAGAGAGAGATCAAATAATTATATCATGAATCAGAAGATTAGGGTCTAGACTCAGAAGATTAGGGACTAGAGTCTAGACCCTAACAAATCCTTTTATTAAGGGGATCTGTTCTATGAAGTTTGGATTCAGTCAAAGGGTTACACTCAAGGACCTAGAGGGCCACATGTGACCTCAAGGCCACAGGTTCCCCACTCCTGGAAATAGAAAAAGAAGATGAATAATGAAGTACAGGTCATCTTTTTTAAAAAGGAGTGTAAAAAATGAAATTTAAAAATAAAAACCCAAGGAATAGGACTAGCTGAAGGGTAGGAGAGGAAGGAGAAATATCAAATGAGAAGAGGAGATAAGGAGTGAGGGGAAGAGTCAGTGGGAACACAGCCACATTAAAAAAAAAGATTCAAGTTAAGTAACTGAAGGAACATAATACTATGTTTACAGCAGAAGGGGGAACTTGAAACTGAAAAGCTTCTGCACAATCAACATTAATGCATCTAGGAAAACAAGGTAAGAGGTCAAATGGCAAAAAATGTTTGTATCAAATTTCTCTGATAAGGGTTTCGTATTCAAGATATATAAACAATAAATATATACATATAACATGAATAGCCATTCTCCAACAGATATGAACACAGGATATCAAAGGATAGGAACACTTCTTTTTTTTAATTTCCATATCAGTCATGGAGTGAAAGAAAACAAAAAAAAAAAAAACTCACGAAAATACAGTTTAAAAAGTATGCTTCAATCTGCATTCAGAAATCATCTGTTCCTTGTCTGGAGATGGATAGCATTTTTCATCATAAATCCTTCAGAGTTGTCTTGGATCACTGTATTGCTGAGAATAGCTAAGTCATTCATGCTGATCATCTTACAATACTGCTATTACTTTGTACACAGTACATTTCACTTTGCATAGGCTCACGTTAAGTCTTTCCAAGTTTTTCTAAGAGCATCCTGCTCATCATTTTTTATAACACAATAGTATTCCATCACAATCACACAGCACAATTTGTTCAGCCATTCCCCAACTGATGGTCATCCCCTCTATTTCCAATTCTTTGCCCCTAAAAAAGAGCTGCTATAAATATTTTTGTACATATAGGTCCTTTTCCTTTTTGTTTTTTTTTTATCTCTTTTTAGATACAGACCCAGTAGAGGCATTGCTAGATCAAAGGGTATGCATGGTTTTATAGCCCTTTGGGTATAGTTCCAAATTGCTCTAAAGAATAGTTGAATCAGTTCACAACTCCACCGAAAAGTACATCAATGTTCCATTTTCCTCACATCCCCTCCAACATTTGCCAACCTCCCTTTCTGTCCTACTAGCCAATCTAATATGAGGTAGTACCTCAGAATTGTTTCAACCTGCGTATCTCCAATCATTAGTGATCTAGAGCATTTTCTTCATATGGCTATAGATAGCATTAATTACTTCATTCGAAAACTGCTCATATCCTTTGATTATTTATCAATTGAGGAATGGCTCTTATTTTTATAAATTTGACTCAGGTCTCTATATATTTGAGAAATGAGGCCTTAAAACTTGCTTCAAAATTTTTTCACACTTATGATTGATAAATGTACTTCCTTCCATTCTATTCCCCCCCACCGTTTATTCTACTTTCTATCTCCTTTCACCCTTTCCCTCTTCAAAAGTGTTTGCTTTCATAAAAGCTCTTCCCAAGTTAAAGTGAAAGAAGAGGTTCTTTGGATCATTTAATTAGAGTAAATGCCAAAGGAAAGGGCACTTGGTCCATGGTGAAGTAATTTTACCTTATAATGTATAAGCAAGCAAAAAGACTGTGTACCAGGGGGCTGTCTTTAAGTCAGGGCTGCAGAAGAAAATGCTTTTTATAAAAAGTATTTGGTCTGAATATGCTGCAGCCTTGAAATCTGGGTTTTGAACAGAGGAAGTTTCACCTGGGATTATCTCCAATACACCCCAGGACAATCCCCTTCCATCCCTGGGAGTCCTAATTTATAACTGGACTGACCCTAAAAGAGTTCTGCATTGTAAGGAATGGTCTGGACCCCCCTTCCTGATGATGAGTGGGTCAATGAGCTCATTTGGAAAAACTTAAACAGCTCAAATGTAAGAGTTACCTTCAAAAACCAGATCAGAGTGCTGGAATTTCAAAAATCAGCCTTGGCATCTGTACCCCAAAGCCATGAAATTAAAATGTGCATATTCCTTTCCCCTGGAGGAATTCACACTTTTTTCTATATCTTCAGATAAAGTTTTTGGTTTTTTTTTCTCTCTAGCTGTTGACAGAACCCAATTTTTGAAAATGGCTATGCTCAAAGTACACCATGCTGTAAAAGGCAAGGGTATCCAAAGGTCCTATATTTCCTGTGTTTTGGGAACAACTTGCCCAAATTTTGCCCATCTCACTGCCAACTTTCACATGTTTTTCTCCCTGTTTTCCTGACTGTTCAACGTATCACTAAGCAGCAATTTTTACAACACTTGTTTCTTAATTCTGCTTGTTTCACATCTTTTATCTCAGGATTATCTATTATGAATTCATAATTCTAAGCTTTTACATGTGTGAAAGTTCCATGATTTTTTTTAAGAGTCCCTTTCCCTCTCTTTCCAATTCCCATATGGAGAACTGAATGTAAACTGTACAGTAAATAATAGCATTAAGCCAAAGAAGCTGGCTAAAACTGGTTGGTTTAGAAAAAAAAACCTAGGAGAAAAAAAAAAGCATTTGCTTCTGACTACCACCTCCCCCAATCTGCCTTCTCTTCTATCACCTTCCACCTTTCTCTTATCCCCTTCCCCTCCTACTTTCCTGTAGAATACGACAGATTTCTACACCCAATTGAGTGTGTATGTTATTTTGTCTTTTGAGCCAATTCTGATGAGAGTAAGGTTCACTCACTCCCCCTCACCTCCTCCCTCTTCCCCTCCACTGTAAAAGCTTTTTCTTGCCTCTTTTATGTAACAATTTACCCCCATTTTACCCCTCCCTTTCCTTTCTCCCCCTTTAATTTCTCTTTCTCACTCTTTAATTTTATTTTTTTAGATATCATCCCTTCATATTCACTCAAACCTGCGCCCTCTATCTACACATCCTCCTTCTAACTTCTAACTGCTTTAATGAGGAAGTTTTTATAAGCTACAAGTATCATCTTCCCATATAGGAATGTAAACAGTTTAACCTTATTAAGTCCCTCATGATTTCACTTTCCTGTTTACCTTCTTATGCTTCTCTTCCATTTTGCATTTGAAAGTCAAATTTTCTATTCAGCTCTGGTCTTTTCATCAAGAATACTTGAAAGTCTTCTATTTCACTGAATGTCCAATTTTCCCCTGAAGCATGATACTGTTTTGCTGAGTAGGTGATTCTTGGTTGTAATCCTAGTTCCTTTGCTCTCCAGAATATCATATTCCAAGCCCTCTGTTCCCTTAACGGAGAAGCTGCTAAATCTTGTGTTATCCTGACTGTGGCTTCATAGTACTTTGTTTCTTTCTAGCTGCTTGAAATTCTCTCCTTAACCTGAGAGCTCTGGCATTTGGCTACAATATTCCTGGGAGTTTTCATTTTGGGATCTCTTTGGGATTCATTTGGGATCTCTTTCAGGAAGTGATTGGTGGATTCTTTCAATTTCTGTTTTACCCTCTGGTTCTAGAATATCAGGGCAGTTTTCTTTGGTAATTTCTTTAAAGAGGGTGTCCAGGTTCTTTTTTTCATCATGACTCTCAAGGAGGCCAATAATTTTTAAATTATCTCTCCTGGATCTATTTTCCAGATCAGTTGTTTTTCCAATGAAATATTTCACATTGTCTTCAATTTTTTTCATTCTTTTAGTTTTGTTTTATTGTTTCTTGATTTCTCACAAAGTCATTGGCTTCCATTTGCTCAATTCTAATTTTTAAGGAAGTCTTTTCTTCAGTCAGCTTTTGTACCTCCTTTTCCATTTGGCCAGTTCTATTTTTTAAGGATTTTTTTTCTTCAGTGAATTTTTCTGCTTTTTTTTTTCCATTTGGCCAATTCTATGCTAGTGTTCCTCATTGCCCTGAGATTGCCACCCAGGACTATGACTCATATCTGAGTATAAGCAAAGCAACAGACCCCAGTGCCAGCAAAGAGACCCCTGTAATCTCCTTCTGATCAGCTGTTCAACCTCCTTACTGTCTGTGGGCTGAGAAGCAGCCACTGACACTCTTGATTCAGTGGCTCCCAAGGCCTGCTCCTGGTTTGTTGGGGCCTGGTCTGTGCTGGCACAGCCTGCGATTCATTCTCATCCTAGTGTGACAGACTTTTCCTGTCAACCTCCTAAGTTGTCTTTGGCTGGAAAATTATTTCACCCCCATCCTTTTGTGGGTTCTGCCACTCCAGAAATTGTTTTATGGAATTATTTAAAGGTATTTGGAGGGATTTTAGGGAGAGCTCAGACAAGTTGCTGCTTTTTCTCTGCCATCTTGGCTCCTCTCATGAACAGTTCTTAAAAAGAACTGCAAAGTTGTCACAACTACATGAAAAAAATACTCCAAATCACTAATAATAAGAGAAATCCAAATCAAAACAACCATGTGAGGTGAACCCTGCAAATTGGCAAAAATGACCAAAAAATGGCAACATGTGGGTTGTAAATAGATATACACAGTAACAAGTTGTTGGAGCTATGAATGGTACAACCATTTTGGAAAACAATTTGGCATTATGCAAATGAAGTGACTAAAACATCTATACCCTTTGAATCAGAAACTACATTCCTGGGTACATTCCCCGAGGAAACCAATGATAAGAAAAAAGTCCCCATATTGTCTAAAATATCTATAGCAGCACTTTTTGTGATAGCTAAACATTGGAAATAAAGCAGATACCCATCAGCTGGGGAATGGCTAAACAAATTGTGATACATGAATGTAATGCAATATTATCATACTGTAAGAAATGATGTGTGTGATGAATATAGAGAAACATAGAAAGATCTACATGAACTGATGCAGAATGAAATAAGAGCTAAGAAAAGAATACATGTAGTAACTACAACAATGTAAATAGAAAGAACAACACACTAGAAAATCAAAAGTAAATGTAACAAAATTAGAAAGATCAAGTGGGACTCAAATAAAAAGATATGAAAAGACATCCACAATCTACCCCTTCATGAACATGGCAAATCTACACTGTATATTTTTGGACCTTTCCAACATATCAATCAAGTTGTGCTAACTTTTTTTTTTCCTTTTTCCTCTCCAAAAAAATACTATTTGTCACATTCGATGGCATTCTGGGTGGGAAAGGGGAACAAATACATGGGAAATTACAGTGATATAAGAAACACAAAATATCAATACAAAATTTTTTTTAAAAAAAGAAAATACCAACAAAAAAATCAATATTAAATATCGTGACATAACAACTAAGCTTGGCCCCAAATAAAAGACATCAGAAGGAACTTCCCCTGACTCTGCAGAAGTGGAGAACTGTGGGTATGAAATACTGTATATACTGTCAGATTTTTTTTTTTAAATGACAGTTTTGCTGAACTGGTTTGTTTTCTCTTTTTTATTCTTTGTCTCAATGGCTCTCTGGAAGGGAAAAAGCATGAGGGGATGCACTGGGGAAAATATGTAATATGAAAACAAAAGATACCAACAAAAATGTAAAGAAGAATACGTCTTTTCAAAAAATAGGCCTTTACTTCATTTCTCCTTTATAATTCTTTTGCATAATTAGTCACAGCCTGTTCATGCTCACCATACACCTCAGGTTATCATATGGCTGAGTCATAGAAAACTACATTCTACAAGCTGTTGAATATTCCTAGACAGATCTCACTCAAAAAATGAATAACTTTTTCTCTTCTATCCTTAAAACCACACTCTTTATGACAGGGGAGTCTGCAAGCATAAAAGATTCGCTATAGCTAATGTGAGTCTTCTTCCACCTCGGCTACTGCAATTACTGCTACTCCTTCTCTTCCCCTATCCCCTCTACCATCCTTTTTCTGTGCATCAAGGTAGAGAGAACACTGGGAATGGAAGCCAAGAAACTTGGTTGTATTTCCAGCTATACCACTAAGTAGTGGCAGAACCATATTGTCAGTCCTACCTGTCTCATAGGGTTATTGGTATAAGTGCAAGTGCTTTGAAAAAAATACAAAATCATCCATATTATAAGACATTTTGATTTTATAGTTAAAATGTATGCTTTCTAGATATCATAATTCCCATAAAGAGTAGGTTCTCTGTAAATTTCCAATGATGATCCCAAAGAACAAGTAGTAACCTGGGCAGATAATTCACTGTATACTGGCAATTTAATGGAAAGAGGATATTCCAGCCTTTCCTGTTTCTTTCCAGGCTATACTTTTAAAATTTTTAGTGGTACACCTGGAGAAAGGGAAAAATTCTGAGGGGGCAGCTAGGTGGGGCAGTGGATAGAACACTGGCCCTGAAGTCAGGAGGACCTGAGTTCAAATCCGGCCTCAGACCATATACTTGACACGTACTAGCTGTGTGACCTTGGGCAAGTCACTTAACCCCGATAGCCTCACTAAAAAAAAAAAAGAAAGAAAAAGAAAAATCCTGATGTCCAGTGGAAAAAAATTGGCTGGAGGGAACTACTAGTAGAGAGAGCAGGACTGTATGGATAGCAGCAATGGTACACTGGTAAATGTTTAATAACTAGCCCTCTGGGAAAAAAAACGTACATAAGACATACTTTGAGATTTAATCTGCATTAACATTTTTTCTATCATGTTCAATAAATCTAGACAATCAACAAAACAATAAACCAAGCCCTGATTTGTAGTGTTGGCTGATTTGTGAGGTATAAATGTTCATACTGAAAACTTAGCAATTAGCTCCCACAAGACAGTATGACATTGCTCTAGCACACCCCTGTTTGGAATACACCTTACTATAATAGGACCTTTAAGGAGTCATTTCTCTCTACCAAATCAAATGTTTTTTTAATGGCTGACAAAAAAACACTGGGATATCTTATATTCTCTACATCTTTCAGTCCATTCATGATGATAAAGATCTAGTCTATTGTGAGATATCATTTTAAAAATCCTGCCTGATCCCTACTAATACCTTCATTGAGTATATCCTCAATGCATGGGCAGATTATTATATAGATGTGAAATCAGTTGACAATACTTAGGACTCAGGGGTGGGGAACCTTAGACTGAATCGAAACTTCACAGAACAAATCCTCTTAATAAAAGGATTACCCACCCCTGCCCTTAAGTCATCTTTTTTCTCTTTTCTTGTATAAATACAATCAGTCTTTATTCTCCTTCCCTTCTTCAGATACCATGCAAATCAATTACACAAATCTGGGAATGTTCTTGTTTGAATTCAGCTGCTCTTCCTGTCTTTATTCTCTTTATTGTCATTTCTAACTTCTCTGTAAACACATCCCAGAGCAAAACCATAAAGTCTAGGTGTGATGGCTCTACTGCTCATAGATGAAAAGCTTACTGTAAAGACTTTCGCAGATCTTTTCTCTTTTTTATTCTCTGTGTTGTACTCCTATTTTCAAACTTAAAAGGTCTTTTACCAGATGTTTTTCTTCACTGGATCACAGAATCCTAATTCTACAGCTGACCCTTGAGGGACATCAGAAGCCATTCAGTCCATCCCTTTTGTTTTACAAATGAAGAAAATGAAACCATAGAGTCTAGCTGACTCACCTCAGGTGACAAAAGTAGAAAGCATCAGAGGCAGGATTTGAATCCAAGTCTTCCAAATCCAGGACCAATTCTCTTTTTATTGTATCATGTCAGTTATATCCTCCAGTGTTGCCTTTGGCTACCTTATCTCTCCAATTTGCAAGTTAAATCAGGTGTTTGCTGACCAAGGGTTTTTTTTAAATCTCTTTTGATCTCTTTGTTATTGTTACAGAAATTGATTTGTTATTTACATCTCTACATTAAATTATTACATTTTATTTATATGGAATTTCTTCCTTTTACATGTCATTTTAATGCATTTAAATAGGTCAGCATTAATCTATTTTAATTTCATGCCATGTCTTTTTATTGATTTTTATTCTTTCTTCTAGCTTTATACTATTTTATTCTTTCCTCTAAAAAGTCATTGTTCTAACTAAACAGAAAGAACTAATTCAGGAACAACTCCAACATCAGAAATATGTCATTTTCTAAGTATTAAAATATAGCCAATTGGGGGGGGGGGCAGAGCAAAGATGACAGAGGGAAAGCAGTGACTTGCTTGAGCTCTCCCCCAAAACCCTGCAAATACCTATAAAAAAAGGCTCTAAACAAATTCCAAAGCAGCAGAACCTACAAAATGACAGTGAAACAAATTGCCAGCCCAAGACAACCTGGATGAAAGGTCTATTGTGCCGGATGGGGAGAGGAGCGCAGTTTGGCACAGGCACACAACACTCACAGGCCACAGCGAACCTGGAGCAGGCCTCAGAGGACTGAATCACTGGCTGCTGTGGCGGTTTCCAGACTTCTCAACCCAGGAACGCCAAAGACAAGAAGGTCAGCGGGAAAAGTCTGTGACTGCAGTGAGAGAAGGAGCTAGGTCTCAGCCGCAAGTCGCAAGCGCGGGCCACAGTTGCCTCCCGAGTTTCCGGCCCACAGATTTAGGGGAAATCGAGTGGCTGATCAGAGGGGGATTGCAGGGATCTCTTTGCCAGTGCTGAAGCAGGAAACTCTTGCTTTGCCCGTGCTTAGATCTGGGTCACAGTTCTGAGGGGCAGTCCTGGGGCGAGGAGGAGCGCTGGTGTGGTAGAGCTTGCTGTGGCGGTGGAGAGAAACACCTTGCCCCTTACCATACCACCTTGGAAGAACTGAAAATTTACAGGTCCCTAGAAAGTATCTCTGAAAACAGCTGTACAAACCCCCGAAGCTTGCGACAGTACATTCTCTACATTGGAAGCAGACTTTTACCTTAACAAAGAGTTTAAAACTCAAGTAATTGACTGGGATCATGAGTAAGTAGTGCAAAAAGGGTCAGACTATATTATCTTACTTTGGTGACAAACAAGATCAAAACATACAACCAGAAGAAGACAACAAAATCAAAGCTCCTATATCCAAAGCCTCCAAGAAGAATATGAATCAGTCCCAGGCCTTAGAAGAGCTCAAAAGGAATTTTGAGAAGCAAATAAGAGAAGTAGAGGAAAAACTGGGAAGAGAAATGAGAGTGATGCAAGAAAATCATGAAAAACAAGTCAAAAGCTTGCTAAAGGAGATCCAAAAAAATACTGAAGAAAATAACACCTTAAAAAATAGCCTAACCCAAATGGCAAGAGGTCCAAAAAGCCAATGAGGAGAAGAATCCCCAAAAAAAGCAAAACTGGACAAATGGAAAAGGAAGTCCAAAAGATTACTGAAGAAAATACTTCCTTAAAAAGTAGAATAGAGCAATTGGAAGCTAGTGACTTTATGAGAAATCAAGACACTGTAAAACAAATCCAAAAGAATGAAAAATTAGAAAACAATGTGCTCATTGGAAAAACAACTGACCTGGAAAATAGATCCAGGAGACAGAATTTAAAAATTATTGGACTATCTGAAAGCCATGATCAAAAAAAGAGCCTACACATCATCTTTCAAGAAATTATCAAGGAAAACTGTCCTGATATTTTAGAACCAGAGGGCAAAACAGAAATTGAAAGAATCCACCAATCTCCTCCTGAAAGAGATCCCCAAAGGAAAACTCCTAGAATATTGTAGCCAAATTTCAGAGTTTTCAGGTCAAGGAGAAAATATTACAAGCAGCCAGAAAGAAACAGTTCAAATATTGTGGAAACACAATCAGGATAACACAAGATTTAGCAACTTCTACATTAAAGGACCACAGAGCATGGAATATAATATTCCAGAGGGCAAAGGAGATAGGATTACAACCAAGAATCACCTACCCAGAAAAACTGAGTATAATCCTTCAGGGGAAAAAAATGGTCATTCAGTGAAACAGAGGACTTTCAAGCATTCTTAATGAAAAGACCAGAGCTGAATAGAAAATGACTTTCCAATACAAGACTCAAGTGGAACATGAAGAGGTAAACAGGAAAGAGAAATCATAAGAGACTTAGTAAGGTTGAACTGTTTACATTCCTGCATGGAAAGATGATATTTGTAACTCATGAGACCTTTGTCAGTATTAGGGTAGTTGGAGGGAAAAAATTATATGTATGTATATAGATAGATAGATAGATAGATAAATAGATAGATAGAGGGCACAGGGTGAGTTAAAGGTGAAGAGGTGATATCTGGAGAATAAAATTAAGGGGTGAGAGAGGACTGTACTAGGAGAAGGGAGAGGTAGAATGGGGTAAATTATCTCACAAAAAAAAAAAGAAAAGGCTCTTACAATGGAGGGGAAACAGGGAAAGGTGAGAGGGAATGAATGAATCTTATTCTCATAGAATTTGACTTAAGAAGGAAATAATATACACACTCAATGGGGTATGGAAATTTGTCTTACCCTACAGGAAAATGGGGAGGGGGGAAGGGGACAAGAGAATAGGGGGATGATAGAGAGGAGAGAAGATTGGGAAAGGTGGTAATCAGAAGCAAATACTTCTGAGGAGGGACAGGGTCAAAGAAACAATAGAATAAATGGGGGGGCTGGATAGGATTAAGGGAAATAGAGTTAGTTTTTCACAGAATGTCTACTATGGAAGTGTTTTGCATAACTGCACATGTATAACCTATATTGACTTGCTTGCCTTTTCAATGAAGGTGGGTGGGGAGGGAGGAAGGGAGAAAATTTGGAACCCAAAGTTTTAAAAACACACATTTAAAAAAAATTGTTTTCACATGCAACTGAGAGATAAGAACTACAGGAAATGGGGTACAGAAATCTATCCTGCCCTACAGGAAAATAGAAAGGGAAGGGGATAAGGGAAGGGAGGGGAGAGACAGAAGGGAAGGCAGACTAAGGGAAGGGATATTTAGAATGCATGCCATCTTGGGGTGGGGGGAGGGGTGAGATGGGGTGAAAATTTGGAACTCAAAACCTCGTGGAAGTAAATGTTGAAAACTAAAAATAAATAAATTTATTTAAAAAAAATAAAATAAAATATAGCCAATTTCATTTTTCTAAGTATTCTTCATGTCTGAGGCCTTCTGATTCTTTTCTTGAAGAAAGAATTCATGATAAATAGTATGAGCCTTCCGTGTAGTCTAAAAGGCTTTGGCTACTCTCATTCCTTATTCTTTTTCAATGTATTTCTCACCACCCTCACCTATTCCCACTTTTGTTTTAAAATCACCAAATATCAAAGACGTAACACTCATATGGATAAATAAAATTTGTCCCAAAATAACTTCCATGTTGCATCATCATGAATTCAATCAAGCAGAAATGTATTACGTAATCAAGTTACTAGTCAAGGTGTTGGGATTAAAATTGCAAACCAACACAGTCCTTGCCCTCAAGGAGCTTTCAGCATAATAAAAGTACACAAAGAAATGTGAAACCAGGAAGAATGTTTTAAGTACAAAGAAGAGATCTAAACAAAGTGTTATAAGAAATTTAAGGAGGAAGAACATATTTAAATCTGTTTGAGTTTAGGTGATAGGGTCTGCTAAGGGCCTGGCCTCATAGAAGAAATTAGTGGAGTATAAGGATATCTGGAACACATTCCCTCCACCTTTGGAAATACTTCGTTCTAATTCTTATCCTCTACAAACACACCAAAGTGGAAGACAGCAAGGTAAAGGTCAGGAAACATTTAATAATACAGGCTGGCTGGAATAAAGAATACATGAAGTTAATAAAGCTAGATTTGAGCCAAATTATGGAAGGACTTAAATGTTCAGTTAAAATGTTTTACTTTATCTTCAAGGAAATGGAGAAGCAACTTCAAAACTGCTTTTGGTGTTTGTTTACATGACTTCACCTGTTTGGAGGGATGGGTTGGTGGGATGGGTTGGTGAGGGTGAGGTTTGATAGGAAACATACACCAGTGAGATGGTACTGAGCCTAGTATCAACCTGCTAGCCACCTGAAAGAATTAAAACTCAATGGAGATTTCACAAGTCAACATTGTCCAGGATGTTCCAAATTATCTGGGGACAATGATTCAATTTTAACAAAGGTAGGGCTCTGAGTACTCACCAAACTCAATGGGTTCAGAATTCAACTTGCTGAACCTAGGATGGACATAGCTAAGAGCTTCAGAGACACTAGTGACCAACAGGCTCATTTTGACTGTAGTCTGCAGGAGCTGCCTGACATAGCTTCAGAGTGTCATTGACCCAACAGAACCTACAATGCACCCGCTCTCCACCCCCCATCCCTCCCACCCACCTCCCACATTCAAAGATGCAATCTCAAGATTATGGAAGACACAAGCCTGATGTGAAGAACTTTGAAGACCCTGTCAACAGAGTAGATTCAACTCAAACAACACTCAAACCCAGAGGCTTTAGCAACTGACCTAAACCCAAATTCTAGGCCCACAAGTCAAATTTTCCAGGAAGGTGTTTCCTATCCTTTTTAATTACAAAATAAATTCATTTCTAATTTAAAAAAAAAGACCATGGGACAGTTAGGTGGCACAGTGGATAGAGCACCGGCTCTGGAGTCAGGAGGACCTGAGATCAAATACAGCCTCAGACACATAAAGACTCACTAGCTGTGTGACTCTGGGCAAGTTACTTAACCCCAACTGCCTCACTAAAAACAAACAAATAAATAAATAAAATCATAAAGGTAGACCATGACTCCTGGAGTTCATATTTCCCTTATACCTGAAAGGGTCATAGTAGAACAGACTTGGAGCTGAGAGGGATTCTAGAGGTCATTTGGTGCAACCACCTCATCACATAGATGAGAGAATTAAGCCCCAGGGAGGGGAAGTGACTTGTTCATATTATAATTGGCAAGGCCAAAACTGGAATCTAGGTACTCTGAATCCACAGCCAGTGGTCTTTCCACTGTGGCAGAATACACTGCCAGAAGCAAATAATCAGATTGAAACATCTCAAGAGTAGTGGAAGCACTCCCTGGAGCAAGTCAAGAGGCCATGAGTATCAAAATTTACCTTACCTAGAGGAGAGGAGGAACACAGGGAATAGTCTGTTGGGGTTCAATAGGGAAGAATCCATGCCCTAGGATATACCCTGTCTCCCCTTATTATTTGTACCTTTAGTAATGAAATTGCTAATAATGCTATGTTATTGGAATACAAGCTCTTCTCACATTAATAGATATTACTGTAATTCTCTATAGAATCACTAGGCCCATGGTGAAAAAAGTCCTGTGACTGTGAATAATGTGATAAATTATTTCCAGAGTCATTTCTAGTTGTTTGAATAAATGCTACTCTGGTATATAAATATTGAAATTCCCTCATTTTCTAGACCATTAAGTGACTAGGGCTCTATGATGAACCTTAATGAAGGGGAAAAACACACACACACACACACACACACACACACACACAAGGTGAGGGGATATAGATTGTAGATGGGAGAAAGACTGGTTAATGAGTTATTGTTTGTTGAGGAATCTGCTTTGTCCTTGATAATCTAACTTCACATTACTTCCCATTTATAAGAACAAGTAAAACGGAAAAAGTAAATTGTATAAAAAGAATATTAAATTGGATTTGGGACAAATCTATCAGCTACCAAAGCATGAATTTATTTTACTGATGAATTATTTTTTGTTTAAAATAAATTATCCAAATTTCAGTAAAATCTACTAATAAATGTTTATAATATCATAATACAATCATTACAGTTCATTTCTGTAAATTATTAGTAACATACTAACTTCTAAGTTCTTATGTAACAAGAACAACTACCACCAACAATTTCTAATATGAATTTAGCAGTATCTGAAGTAAATTAAAAAACATGTCAATATTTGACAAGGAGGGTATGGAATTCTTTAAAATGGCTTTTTTTAAAATGACTTTTAAAAATCATGGTGATTTAAAGTATTTTGGTTGCCCAAAATGGTCAATTAGTAATTTATACATCCAATATGATGCCTTCATGGCACATAGAAATGTACTATTAAAGAATATAAATTGTTCCTTCCTCAAAATTAAAATACGAATAAGATAAACATATAATCTACAAAAGCATATTACAAGAGTTACAAAATAGGTATAATTGAGAGTAAATTGTCAGCTGGAGACTATGTTGCTCTCATGGAGCATAGAGTTAATCTGGAATATAATACTATAATTTTTAAAGAAGAGTTCCATTTTTGAAACAGGCTATATATTCTTACTCCCTCAATCTCTACTCCACTCCTACTTTCCCTCCATTCCCTTTATTCTGTCATAAACACTCCTCTAAACCTCTATTGGATTAGAAGAGAAAAGCCAAGAGAGTTTGAGCTGGAGTGCTGATAGATTATAATATATTAGAGGCACAAAACTGTGACAGCCTTGAGAGCATGGACTGGCTTGTTTTTTGCTGCTGTTGTTATGTTTGTTTTTACTTTCTTTGCATCCCTAATACTTAGCACACTTGGCACGTAGTAGATGCTTAATAAATACTCACTGTAAGGTGTATCCCGCCTTCCACCACAACTGAACTTAGAAATAATTGCATCAGCACACAACCACTTATAAGAAAAGGACCAGGGAAGAAGATAGGGAGATATAACAGTGCTTTAAGCACTTTCAGTCCTGGATACTTTGCTCCTGTTAGGAGAGTTCCTAACTAAAATCATTGAACATCTGACCTAAGGCTAACCAACCTTTAGAAGGAAAAAGTCACAAAGTAAAATGAGTAGGGTCAACAACATCAAATAGACACAAATCAAGGGATAAAAAGTGACACCCCTTAATAATAAAAAGATGATGATGATGATGATAACTGACATTTATACAGGACTTTAAGACATAAATCAAATCATTTCATCATCACAACAATGTGAAGGAATTTCTAGGGATATTACATTCTCCTTCTGCAGTTGGGCAAACTGAATCTTGAGAAGGTCACACAGCTTGTCCATGGTCATAGAACCAGGGGCAGGGGCAGGATCCAAAACTAGATCTCATCAAACTCTAAGCCCACTGTTCTTTTGATTCTGTCATGCCACATGCTAGGTAAAGGAGGACTGAAATACAGATAGGCGATAAACTGATAGATGCCATGACATTTCAATGAATCTGGGGTCTCATGGATGTGGTTGATTCCTCCAATAGTGCATCATATTTCACCCAGGCCTTCTCATCTTGTACAACTCTTTTCCGTGTTTTCTCATAAAAAAAAAAAATCTCTACTCAGGTTCATCCTACAATGTTGAATGTCTTCCTCTGGATCTCTTAATATTGCTTGAATACCTATGAAGCACGCTGGCATTCAACCAATTATCCTACATTCTTGCTACATGAGTAAACCACCTTTTTTTCTTTTTTACACATTTCTTTACTTATATTTCTGTGTAATTCTCCATTGATAATATGTTGCTGTCTACTCATACACATCTGCATTTCATTCTCAGGATGACTTACAACTTTCAGAGAGTATGGTATTTTATGCTTCACAGGCAAACATCATCACTGAAAGTACTTAAACTTAAATGACGGGCCTTTGCATCAGGGAGAAAGTTAGGATCATTAATAGCACTAAGTAAATTTCCAAATGCAATCTAGCCTGCTTTCCTCTTACTCAACTCTGGGCCTAATTCACTCTCCATAGTCACTGTCTGTCCAAATCTGTATTTACCAATGGATCAATTGCACAGGCATCCTAGGGCAGTACATCCAGCTGTGCATCTTAGTCTAGACAATAAGCATTCTTTGTTCATTTAGTTTTACCTATGTGAATAGTTAGGCCAAATTCTGCTGCGTAATTATGAATCTCATTTGAGTGGCTCTGCAATGTTTGATGTAATCAATATAAGGTCATCCACAAACAGGAATTTCTCAAATATTCCACTATCAATAGACAATACTGCTGTCTTCTGGACTTTTCTCTGAAAATATCCATGATAGTGGCATCATTTTTGGCAAGCATATGTTTGGTCATTTTATGTCTCCCATAACATTTATAATCAGAAGGTCAAGAAACAAAGCTATCTGTAAGAATAATCTGCACATGTATAGAAGTCATCCATGATGAAGGGATGAGAAAGAACAGTAAGGCTTTTGTAAATTATATTCCATAACAGATCCTATCTTTACAGTCATACAACTAAGAGGTCAGAATTGCAGAGTATACAAAATCCCACTGCATTTATTGTTTTTTAACTATAAAACAGTAATCAATTCAGTAGAACAAAAGGTTCCCTAGCAGTTTTAGTCTGAACTAGGGGTATCCTATGCATATTTTAAAATATTGTTTGATATATAACAGAGTTCTGTGAAAGATTCTCATGGATGTGATGAATAGAAAGGGAAAATAAAGAAAAATAGTGCTGGAGGATGATAAGGTCTTAAAGGGCTTTATTATGGGGATAAGGTTCAACTTCTCAAGCTAACACTATTGACAGTTAAACCCCTGAAGGACAGTCTATTGTTGTAATTTGCATTCTAGAATTATAACCATATGATGAGGCCAACACCTTCACTATTGTGAGCAACGGTTTACGTTCTGTATGTTATTATTAAATTTAGAAATTTATGTAAATTCAGAATATTAAAACGAACAGGCTTAGTAAGCTGATTAAACTGTTGATAGTATACAAATTTTAACATATTAAAGTATGGCAAGGCTGATAACTCTTTTTAAGTTAATATTTTGGTGTCATGAATAAAATACATGTAAAATTAATAGTTACAAATAAAGAATTGCGGTTGGATTGTCCTGAAAATCTCTTCTTTTTGTTTTATGTAGTTGTAGAAATAAAGAGTAAAGTTTTTTTTTCCCCAAATCTTGCTGGTAAGCAAAATGCTGAAAAATGCAAGGTAAAACTAGAATTTAAAGGACAGACTCAAGATTGAATCCAAGATGGCATCTTCTTTGAGCATTTGGCAAACTGCAAGAAGATTAATGAAGATCGTCCCGGTAAGATGACATTTAAAACCTCAAATACAAAGGCTTCAAAAATTTGGGGTTTATTTTTGGTCAGTCAGGCTAGAATTGGGGGAAATGATTCTAGACCAAAAACACAAGATTGATAACATGCATGTTGAGTGTCAGTGGTATTCTTCAAAGTATGAAAAAAACAAAATGACTTTTGAATAGGATAATCAGGGTCAGATACTGAAGAACAGATTAGAGGAAGCTACAAATAACCATGTTAGGAAGGCTAAGAGAAGAGATGCAAACACAATATGCAGCATGGATGAGAAGAATATTTTGAGACAAAAGTAATTCTTATGCAGACTTATAAGAAATTGGAGGAGTATTAAACAGAATATAAAGGTCACCCAAAGAAAGCCGATTTAACATTAGGATAAGAATGAGAGGTAAGTACAAAGTTCTTCTTGAGGTATAAGAAGATTTGCAGTAGGTAGCATATGAATCCATAAATATGTGACCAGACACTAAAAAGAGTCTGTTCATTCTATGTCCATAATAGTATAACTATCAGTAAGAGTGAATAAAGAATATTTCTGTACTATATTCACAACAAATAAAGATAATTAATTGACTGAGAAGTCAAGAGTGCAAATGTCTGCCTTATTTAAATGGATTCATCAGGTGGAAATAAGAACTAATTTGCACAGCTAAGAGGGTGGAACCATTCTAAGAAATACAAGGAGAGGCTTTGACCCTTTGGAGAAACAACTATAGGCTATAGCAACACAATCTCCATTTCAGGCATTCTCAATAACAATGCAGAAATCTGGAGAGATCTGGAAACAAAGGATGTGAAATAACAGATAATGTCACAAACACTATTGATAAAGCTAATGGAGAAGGGAAAAAATCTATTTCTGTATAACTCAAATTCCTGCAACAAGAAAATATGGGGAAGAAGTCTTGGAGAGGTGAGATGATAAAGAAAGTGTGTGATTTATAAATTGCAAAAATCATATAAATAATTTTGAAGTGATACAAATATAATTCAATGTAGCAGAAGTAGATAGATGTATTCTCTTATCAGATAAATGAGTGGCTCCCTGTGGTTGATGTCATAATCATAATTAATCAACAAGTATTTATTAAGAATCTGCTATGTGTCAGGCACTGTGCTAGGCAATGTTGATAAGATATCAAGACAAAAATTAAATACTCCTTTCCTTCACAAAGCCTACAGTCTATCAGTGAGGCAACATGTACATATATAAATATATGAAAAATAAATTATAAGGCAATTGAGGGGGAAGGGTCACTAGTAGCTAGAGAAAGGTTTCATGTAGAAGGTGGCAATTAAGCTGAGCCTTGAAGAAAACTAGGGACTCTAAGTGATGGAGGTTAGGAAGGAAGCAATTCCAGACAAGGAATACAAAGGCACAGACCTGGTCTAGTGTGTTGGTGTACCCTTGTAATCCCTGCTATGAGAAAGGTAAGAGTGATCTCCCGAGCTTAGGAATTCTCAGCTGCAGAAGTATAAGGTGATTGGCATCTATATTAATACAGTGAGCTCCTGGGAACTATGGGCCATCAAGGTTGCCTATGGAGGAATGAACTGGCTCAGGTCAAAAAACAGAGCAGGTCAAAGCTACTTTGTCAATCAGAGAGGGATCAGGACTATGGGTAGTCTTTGTACTCCCAGTATGGGTAATATAAAGACACCTAGCCTTTCAAAAAAGAAAAAGTTACAGATAGGAAATGGAGGAGCATGTGAGGAATAGCAAGAAAGTCAGTTTGGTTAGACTGAAGAGTGTTTGAGGGGAAGAATAATGTATAAAAAGACTAGAAAGGTAGGTTAAAGTAAGGTCAGAAAGGATTTCAAGTAGAAGGGTTTATATTTAATCCTATATGTGACTGGGAGCCACTGAAGTTTCTTGGGCAAGAAAAAAACAGAGTCAGACATACTTTAGAAAAATTGCTTTGTCAAAAAGAGTGGAAGACAGATTGGAGAGGAAAGAGATTTTAAATGGGAAGACCAACTAGAAGGCTATTGAAATATTCCAGATAAGAGGTGATGGGAGCTTGAATAAGACAGAGTACAGACAAGGGGACAGATACAAGATATTGTGGAGGTACAAATATCAAGACTTGGCATTTTATTAGGTACGTGAGGAGAAAGAGAGTAAGAAGTAGAGAATTACTCTAGGGTGCAAATCTGGATTAGAATGTTGGTGGTGCCCTCATAAGAAATGGGAAGTTCAAAATATGGGTAGGTTTGGGGGAAGTGATCATGAATTTTACTTTGGACACATTAGGTTTGAATTGCCTATGGGACATACAGTTTGAAATGTATGAAAGGCAGTTTTTGGTGTTGTAGGACCCTAATGTAGGAGAAAAACTAAACCTAGATATACAGATCATCTGCACGGAGATAGTAATTCAAAGCATGAAAACTGGTAAGAGAGAGAGGGTATGTATTTGGGGCACATTCACATTTAACAGGCATGAAATAGATACAGCAAAAGAGACTGAGAACCAGGAGACAGTACTATTATGAAGACCCAGAGAGGAGCCTCAAGAACAATGGTAAAAAGTATCAAATGCTACAAAAGATCAAGAAGGCTGAAAACCGAGAAAAGGCCATAAGATTTGGCAAATAAGAAATCAACGGTAACTTTGGAGAGCACATTTTCAGTTAAATGATGAGATCAGAAGGCAGGCTGTAAAAGGTTGAAACTTTTAACTATTATTTGTATTGCTTTCTTTTACAATTCATAAAATATAATCATCAAAGACCCAAATTTCCTTTTTCACCTTACTTCTATATGTCTTCATCCTCATATCCCCTTGTGTTTCAAGAATCTGGGTCACATAAGAATAAAATTTTTCCCTTTGCCAGGGGAAAAACACATATTTTCACTTAGCTTTATCAGTAGTGTTTGGGGCATTATGTTATTTCATATCCTTTGTGACTGGGAGTGGGAGAAGTGGAAGCAAGTAGAATAGCCAGATTTTTTTCTAGGAACTTGGCTATGAAAGGGAAAAAGATCTAGGATGCTACCTTGAGGGGATGGTAAGGTCAAGCAAAGGTTTTTTTTTTTCTTTTAAGAACTGGGGAGACCTTGCTCTGTTTGTACATAGGATGCAAACTGGGGAAAACAAAACGGGGGGTGGAGTGGGATGGGATAGAAATTACTATAGTGGTAATTTATAACTGGGGATGGGAAAGGATGGGACCAAAGGTATAAAGTACAGTGTTTGGCCTTGATGAAGAAAAATGTCACCTTCTCATTAGAGGCAGTAGTAACTGGTAAGAGAATGGAGGATGATTTTAAGATGTTTTGAGACACAAAGGGAGAAAACATATCTTACCAGAAATGACTTTTATTTTCTCAGTAAAGTATGAGGCAAGTTTCTGTGCTGAGAGGGTGGGAAGAGGGGTTGGCATGAGAAGCTTGAGGAGAGAAGGCAGGTCTGAAACTGCTGCTATGGGTGTGTATGATGGAGATTCAACTAGGCAGGAATATAATAATTGTCATGTTATAAGAAAAATCTAGTTGAGATTAGATAACATAAATTTGTAGTAAATCTAAGTCATCAGATTTCATGAGTTCTTTCAGCACCATATGAGTGGGAATGGAGGAGGCAGATGATGAGAGTAATCCAAGGCTAAGGTTTGGCAAGGTAAGGGTAACAAAAAACAAAACAAGGCAGCACAAATTTTACAAACTTCTTATAAGGATTTGAGCATCTCAATACATTTTAATAAGAAAAACACTTAAAAGTCAAAGGCTTGTATGTCAAAGAAAGTACTATTATCCATACACAGATATACATATAAATGTTATTTTGTCCTTTCTTTTTAAATTACAGAAGGAAATGCTGACTCTTTTACTGTAATTAAAAGTGAAAATCACATTTCAAGAATTTTTTGATCAAAGAAAATATTTTGGCAGAATTAATAAGTGGCAAAGAAAAGGTGTCTACGACTATAAGAATGGCAAAGTTTTAGCTATTTTGGATGCTTATGTTATCCATATCCACCATTAAAAGTCCTGGTGCTATAAACTCCAGAGAAAGATTGGCAGTTTGATCTATAACAACAAAAATCACAGCTGTGCTTGAAGTTTCCAAGGCTGTTTGTTAAGTCAAAACACATCCTCAAGATTATCATGATGCCCATATATGTGAAAAGGACCCAGAACTCTCTGCATAGCAACAATACTCCAAACTTAGGGGAAAAAAAAAAAGGTCATCAGGTAAATCAAGTTACTTTGATGGCGGGGGGGGGAACAAAAAACAATGTTTTTGAAAAAAAATTTCCAATTCCAAAGACTCAGAAGATCACATCCTTCCCATGCATCCTATTATTTTATCTTAGTTTTGACATCATTATTTTTGAGAAATTCATTTTCTCTTTGTTTTCATCTTTGCAGGGTTCCATAAAGGTGAATCTGAGTACTAAAAGTTTCATTATTCTTTGCATTTTATAGGCATTATAGTTTTCATGTAGCTTTTGACATACATTATATTATTTAATCCTCATAACCCCTTTCAAATAAGCAAGGCAGATATCATCACCATTTTAAATAAACACAGAAATGTAAAAGTATGCCTTCATACAATATGCCTTCTTCCATCTCCTTTCCATTAATGCCCTAACAATTTTTTCCTTTCTATTCATGTCTCCGTACTTTGCATATAAGACTGGACAAAAGACCTATGAGACTGGAAATCTAGATGGGCTCATCATGTAGAAAAAAGTGAAGAATAAAATGTGCATACTGTGAGAATTGGTACCCCAAGACATTAAAAAAATTAAATGAAAACTTCCAGTATACTCTTCCATAACTGATTTATAGAAAGACTTAAATAATAATCATCATAACAATAATTACACAGTATGAAAACATGTAGAAGGGAAACAAACTGTACCAGTGGATGGGATAGCCACACCAAATGAGATCAAAGATCCATCTAGAAAGCATTCATGCCCCTAACATATCAAATCAAATCAACAGATATTTATAAATTTCTAAATGTTCAAGGAATTATACTAGGGAATTTCTGTGGTTACGGTTAATATCCTTGGCAACAAGGGCATTCAAACAGGTTAGATTTCATTTGCTGATAGTGTGTAGATGATAATTTTTTCTGAAATGTTGAAGTATCATCTAGAACAGAGGTTCTTAATGTGGGGTCTAAAGCTGCCCCTACCCTCAAGAAATCTGTTGCTAGATATTAGAGGGTCTGTAAAATTGAATGGGCCAATATTACATCTTTATTTTCATTATTAACCTTTGGGCTGTTTTGTAATACTATGTATTTTATTTTATGCATTTAAAAACCTTATCCTGAAAAGGGAATGAATAGAATTCACAGACAGTCAAAGGAATCAGTGACACACACACAAATTAAGAACTCCTGACCTAGAAAGTCCAAAGCATTTTTCAAACTGATAACAGGCTACTAAAAATCAGCTCAAGGAAACCGTAACCGTCCATGAAAGAGAAAACTTTCTTGTTTGACAAGAATAGATCTAGAAGGGAAAAGCTATGTACGACTACCACAGACTACCTTAAATGTTTAAACACCTTTGCCTACATCTAAGTCATCATTCCAAATATTCCAAAGAGTGAGTTTTCCTCCAAAGTACACTCTTGAATATTCAAAAACAGAAGTATGTTTATTTTATGTGTCTCTTCATAAAGGTACATGGACATACAGATCCTAAATATACTACAGCTATTAATTATTTCAAGTAAGCTTTAATGCAATCATCAGTTTTAATTATGCTAGTCTATAATTAATCCTTTGTTTTGGAAACAGCTATAAATCAGGTTGTGTAGCTCCAGACTTAGTAGATAGACAAATGAAGGGTTCAGCTAATCATGTATGTTTCCCAATGAAAATGAATGCCATTTTCTGGGGACTTAAATATTCCTCCTACATTGTAGGATTAAATAAAGCCATCCAGTACACTACTCATACCCCAATTACATTTTTGCTATCTAGATGCATTAAGGATGAAATTCAATTAAACTCAACTCAACAGACACTTAATAGGAATGATCCTGTGTCAGTGTACACATTTGGAGAAAAAGAAAAAAAATGAGTCACTTGGCCTCAAGGAGCTTACATTTTAATGGGATTATATACATACAGATTGATATAATGCAAGGTAAGGAATGAAGGGGGCAAAAGAAAGATAAAAACATTCAAAGAAAATGTAAGTAGAGAACTAGGGGAATCAAGAAAAACTTCATTTAGGAGGTAACTCCATAACTAAGCCTTTATAAGATAAGGACTTTGAAATATAATGGAGTGAATCCAAGGATTTGGGATGGCTTATGTGAATGCAGAAGAAAGAGAAAGAAAGGAACAGTTAACAGTCCAGCAGGGCTAGAACACAGAGAGAGCATGAAGGGGAGAAATATGACATAAGGCTAGAAAGACAAATTAGAGACAGAGGTAGAGAGCCTTAAGCTCCCAGCTAAGGAGTTTGTATCTTATCCTATAAGTAGTAGGATGCTGCTGAAGGTTTTGTAGTACAAAATTATGTAGTCAGAACTGTTCGAGGAAGGTTATGTTGGCAGCTTTGTCAGCTATGTGGAAGACAGATTAGAGAAGGGATAGAAAGACAAATTATTATGCCATGACAAGGTGAGAAGTGAAAAGAACATGCATTATGTTAGTGTCTGTGAGCTGGGAGAAGGAGATTCATATAAGAGATGGAGATTTAAAATCAAAATCAGATTTAGAAAAATCTTTAGATGTCATTAAGTCCAATCTCCCCATTTTATAGCTGAAGGAACTGAGGCCCAGAGAAAATTAGTGATTTGTCCAGAGTAGAAAGTATCCCAACTCCATCCTCCTAATCCAGCATTCTTTCCATTGCATGAAAACCTGACAAACCGACTGGACATAGGGGTGGGAAGAAAGGGAAGAGGAGAAAAAAGGAAATGTAAAAAATGACTATGATGTGATGAAAATGGGTGACAATGATCAGTGTAGTAGCCTCTTCTGATATGAAATGTCCACTGAATCTGGCAGTTAAAAGATCACTAGCAACCTTGGAGACGGAGTTTCAAATAAATGGTGAGGTAGGAAAACAGAGTGTAAGGAGATGAGAAAAAGAAGGAAGTAAGGAAGTGCAGGTAATGAATGTAGACTAGTCTTTCCAGGGATTAGCAATGAAAAGGAGCGAAGATTTATGTAACAGGGTCAAATGATTTTTTTAAAGGATGGAGGAGACTTGAATATATTTATAGGCAGCAGGCAAAGAGCAAGAGGATTAATAAAGATTGAAGATATGAGCTCCTGTATAGAAGAAAGGATAGAAAATCAAATGCAAAAGTAAGCAGTTAATGGAAAGGCCCATCTCAACTTCTGAGATTAGAACAAAGGAAGAGAAGATGGCCAAAGAGGTAAAAAGATAATAAGAACTTGCATTTTATATATTACTTTAAACAAGGGCTCTATGTACATTATCTCATTTGATCTTTTGAGGTGTAAAGAATATGAGGGAAGTCAGGATTGATGGCTTCTCCCAGTAAAGTAGAAGTTGATTTCTACCAAAAGAGTGAGATTAGTAGAATATAAGAGTAGGGACTGGCAGAAGAGGTTAAACCAGTTGCTGTTAATGAGTATGATAGTCATTTGAGGAATAATAAAAGAACTATCACTTAGCAATTAGGGCCCAGATTTGCAGTGGGCCCAGCTGGGAACACTGCATGACTTTCTCCAGTGTTTCATAACTCAGAAATAGGCCTGGAGAAGGTAAATGGTAGGGATAATATAGGGTTGAGTACTGTCAGGGAATAAATAGTAATAGGACTAAAGGATGCAGGGATTCAAGAGTGGAAGAAAATGAACTGTTGAATTAGTTACAGAAGCAAGATCACAAAGGGAGAACAGTGAGCTCAGAAAAAATGCCAGGTCATAAAAACAGGAAGGATTAGAGATCATGGTGAAGACAAAGAATAGGACTGAGACACAGGAAGAAGAAATGGAAGGGCAGAGATTATTATTCAAAGAATTTGCTGTTCAGGTCACAGAACTGAAATATTTCAGGTGATAATGTGTAACCAGCTCTGTGTGTGGCAGAGACAGAAATGAGAGGTGCATACTGAAGAGTGGAAATGGTTGATAAACTAAGAAGTCAGGGTATTTAAAGGGATATCAAAACTGAAGTCCTCAAGAAGAAGGACAGGTGTTCAGGTGGAGAGGAAGGTTAACCAGATGCTTTAACTTCTTAAGAAAGGAAGAAGAATGACAGAAAATGATAGCAATAAGGACCTGGAGAAAGTAACCATCAAAAGAAATGTTGCTGAGCAATGGTGGCTAAGGGAGAGTCTAATAGTGGCAGTGGGAAGCATAAAATATGCTGACTTATTCTTTTTGCCTGGCATGGCAAAGAGTTGCAAAGAGTAAGCCAAAGTGAAGAGAGTACAAAAGATAAAAGAATATTCTAGACAAAGCCAGCTTTCCATAAATGCAATATCTAATGTCTGACTAGCTCCTTAAATTTTTTTTTTTTTTTACAAAATTGAGCCATTAGTATGAAATCAACCCAAAACGGGGTTGTTAATTTAAAGGAAGTCAGGTAAATATCTGGTTATGTAAAAAACTGGAAATTCCATGTAATACTATTACAGAGTCAGCAGTAATCCAGGGATAGAGAAAATTGTGGTTGTATATATAGGTGATTTGTCCTACTATGCAAAGAGCAATCTATAGAAGAGATGATATGGTGTAGTGGAATGAGGGGCCCAAAGAATGTCTTGCTCAGCAGTTGTTTTAGGATACTGTCCAGTGTTTCCATAGTTAAAAAAAAGAAGAGGAAGGCTATGTTGCTCTCATGTCATTAGTTCGGATTGCTGGAGAATTTAGTTTCTTGCAAACATTCCACAGAGAAAGAAGGGTAGTTAAGTGTTTAGTTTTAAAAGTAAATAAGGGGAGTTGAAATGTCATCAAAGCTGTTGATAAGTATGTAGGTGCCACAATGGTACCCAGATGTCAACAAAGCAAATATTTAGTAAAGTACTGTCAAACTTAAAAGTAAAATGTTTCATGACTAAATTGAAATTTGCATAAGAAGAAAAATTTAAGTTAAGTTTTTAGTGTTATTTTTCTGGGATAGATTCACATGAAGTGTTCCAAATGATCGCTGAAGTCCATTATTTTTCAAAGAAGCTCTAAATGTATGTGGCTGAAAAAATAGCACAGATATTGTCATTGGAAGAAATATTAGTACCTTTAGATATCCACAAGGAAGACATGAAATTTATGGGGTGATAATAAGAGGGCAGTATGGCTAGCTGCTAGTACAATTAATAGCCAAAAGAAAAGTACTATTCAAACAGATCTGAAGTTGATTGTACTAGAGGGAAATAAAACAATTTTGCTCAAAATCTATAATTATGAAATTGATCAGTTAAAACTTTTTATTCAAATTCCTATGAATCAGAATTGAATAAATTTTAACTGAAGCTGAGTTTATTGACCTTCATCCCATATACAGAATAAGGACTTGCTAAGCAAATCAAAAAATATAACTAATATTACAAGGATAATGTTTAACCAACTCAAAAGAAAACAATATGTATCATATATAAATAGATTTTCATTAACTGCAGGTATGTCTAATTAAATACCTTTTCGGTATTTTACAATTATTTAGTAGCTAAACATTTCTTCATTCTATAACTTAGATTGGCCTTTGTCAAAAACAATCCAAATTAGTATAGTTTTATTGAACTTGTACTGTTCATCTGTTCCTATTATATTTAGTAATAGATATAATATGGTTTAAAAACACATACATTCTAGCAAAAAGTAGCATAGCATATGAACTAGCTATGGGAAAACTGAAGTTACATAAAAAAAAACAAGTGGACACAATTCCATCTAAAATTGGTGAGGAATATGTACTTTAGAATCACAAACTTTACCAAATGAAATGAGGAAATATTTGCCAAATAAGAAGGATAACTGGATAAACTGTTTCTAATAGCAATAATTTACATGTTCATTCACTTTTAAGGTTTAAGGTTTGCAAAGCCCTTTCCTCACAACCACCCTGTGAGCTACTGTACTCCTGCATGTACCGTTAACAACATTGTACAGATAAAGAATCTGAACTGAAGCTCAGAGAAATGAAGTAACTTCCCAACATCAAGTATCAAAGGTAGGAGAAGACATGAACCTAAGTAACATGGTGCCTCATATTCTAATAAACCAAAAGTTAAATTACATTAGCTAGAGAAAATCAAGGTTTAAGTGGTTCCAAAATTACAACAATTCATGATAGTGTGAATAATACCACTTGTAAGAATAGGTATTTTATGTCTGGACTGGAACCACAAACACATTTAAGGAAAGGACTGGATTTGACAGTAGGAAATGAGTTTGGATAGATTCTTAAATTACTCATCCTAGGTTGAATTTTTTGAATCATTCAACTCTTTTAATGATATGATTTAACCAAGATTACAAAAAATTTAAATCATAAAAATCTAAAAATTATCACACCAAAAGGTTCCTGTGGTTCACAATTCTCTAGTAATGGCATCAAGGATTGTTTTGTTTGTCTAGACATTAACCTCACAAGATTAGAGAAATATCCATAAGACTAGTTTCCCTTAATAACTCATCATCCATAGATGTATTTTAACTTTCTCTGAAGTGCAATATTTTCAACTTGTGCCATCTCTTCAGACAGCAAATTCTGTAAGCTTACTACATAAGTTAATTCTTTAAATACCATTTCCTTTTATTTACCCTAAATTTACCCCAGTTCTAGCATGCTAGAAGTTGGGCAGGATTTACTAAGTTTGGGTAGGATCTTCTATGGGTGTTGAACTGGCAATCATTGTGACTTTTTCTTTCCAAAGAAAGAGTAAAAGAACTAACAGCTGGGTGGGTTTCCCTTAAGGTTCAAAGTCCCTTTCCTTCTATGATGGCAAGTATATTTTTGTTGCTCTGTTTACCTAGTTTTGACACACTTGCTCATTCGACTTCTAACTCCCATATTATCTCTGATAGAACCCTTTTATGGCAAGACAGAATTCATTTGTCTTTGAATTCCCAGATCCTACAACAGTGCCACTTAGTAAACGTGTAGAACAGTTAGGTGGCACAGCGGATAACGTTAGGACTATAGTCAGGAAGACTCCTCTTAATGAGTTAAAAAATTCAGCCTCAGACACTGTATGACTCTGAGCAAGTCACTCAACCCAGTTTCCTCATCTGTAAAATGAGCTGGAAAGGAAATAGCAAACCATTCCAGTATCTTAGCCAAGAAAACCTCAAAAAGGATCAGAAAGAGTCACACACAACTGGAAAATGATTAAACAGCAACGAATGTTTGCTGATTGCCCCATTCTGACTCACTAAATTTGCCCTCTCCAAGATTGAGGAACTTTTCTGCTCTTCAGCATTTATGGCTCTATTATCAGTTACAGGGCCATGGCATAATACTATACAAGTCACCTTTCCCATACCTTCTATGATTTTATAAACTTTAATAAGCTCTCCTTTCAGCCTCTGTCCTTCTATGTTGAGGTCCTAATCTTTTTAACCTTTGTTTTCAAAGCAATATCATCTCTATGTCATATCTTTTCATATTTAGAGTTATCCTTGCCTGAATTTTCTCCAACATTTGCCTTTGTTGAAGTTAAAACCACCAGAACAATACATAATATTTCAGGTGAGGTAATTCTCTAGTTTTAGCATAGAGATAGATTTTTTGTTTTGTTTTGCATTATCCTTCTTGATAATGTTCAGGATGTATTTATCGTTTTAACTATAGCAGCACACTAGAACTTTAGATTAATGCCTTCCCAGGTGATAACTGAAAGGAAAAGCTACTATTCCACAACTAAAATTAGGATTCCTTTTTCATTACTTTTGGCCATACTGAAATTCATGCACCACTTTCTCCCTGCATTTGGCCATAAGTCAGATGTTTCAATAACTAAACATGGAGATTTTACTATATCTTTCAGATCTTCAAGATCAGTACCAGCACTAACATCTGGGCAAAACTCTACAGTTTATAGTGTTCTCCAGATGTAGAGGTTATTTGTAGCAGAATGAAAGCTTCTGGTAACTTTTCCCAGCTTTCTGAATGTCCCTCATCATAGCCATTCACCTTAAGAATAGAAAATTTGTACCAATTATAACATGTAGTTAAGAAGGAAGAAAGAAAAAATTTTAAATTATAATAATTGGAGGTATTATTAATAAAGCAAGAAAAAGAGGCAGCTAGATTGTGCTGTGGATAGAGCACTGGCCCTGGAGTCAGGAGGACCTGAGTTCAAATCTGGCCTCAGACACATAACACTCACTAGCTGTGTGACCCTGGGCAGGTCACTTAACCCTGATTGCCTCACCAAATAAATACATAAAATAAAACATGAAAAATACTTCTCTTTTTTCTAGCAATCATCTCTCTCTCTCTCACACACACACACACACACACACAGAGAAGCCCATGTCCAAAAAGCTTAATGTTTTCTTTTCCTCTCCTTCGTCTGTCATATTTAATTAAGGTTACCAAGTTCTATCAATTTTTCCTTTATCTTTTGCATTCATTTCCTTCTATTCTCAATGGTACCAATCTAACAGAGGCCTTCATTACTAATCATCTGAATTATTATAATAGTCTCTTAATAGGTTTTCTTACCTTCACTTTATCCACAATCAATCCTTCAAACCACTGCTAAATAATCCTCCTTATGTATAGACTGGCAAGGTTTCTATTGTGGTCAATAGTTCAGCAGTTCTCTATTTCCCACCAAATAAAATTCAAAGACTGTCTGGCTATCAAGATTCTTCCATTGGGCTTCATTTACCTTTCTGGCCTTATCTATTGGCTAGTTTAGGGATAAGCCAAATGAGAATAATGGCTGACATTTCTACAATGCTTTAAGTTCATTTTACAAAGTGCTTTCCCAACAACCCAATGAAGTCGGTAGTTCTCGTATTACTATTCCAGTTTTACAGGTAAAGAAAATGGAGCTTGGAGATTTTAAGGACTTTGCCCATAATCATACAGTTAGTATCATGACTGAACTACTCTCCTTCCTCATGCTACATCCGTGCTTGGAACAGTCTTCATATTGTTTCTTCTGCCTTATTTTGGCAGTGTGATGTAGTAGAAGGTCTATTGGACTTTACATTAGAAAGATCTTCAGCATTTACTAGTTATGTAACCAAGGAAGCCATTTATCTGAATCTCAGTTTCTTATCTTCAAAATAATATCTATAGTACCTACCTTACAATGTTAAGAAAATCAAATGAGATAATGAATGTAAAGTGCTCTGCAAAACCAAAGGGCTATCTAAATGTCAACTATATAAAATCCAACTCAAAAGTCTTCTCTAAGAACACTTCCCTGATTCCCCTCTTAATTAATAACATTCTTCAATGGACCTCAGATAACACTTGCACCTTTCTGATGTACTAATCAGAATTATTTTGTTTTATATATCTGCCACATTCTCTTGCCAGACAGTAAGTTCCATGAGGGCAGGAAATGTGTCTTAATTTTTTTTTTTTAATTTTCCCCTGCACCTAGCACCTACCTCTGCACATAATGGGTGCTTAGTATTTGTTGAATTTGCTGAACTAAAGTAAAAGACACAACCCTCTAAGTATGGGCATATAAACTATGGGGAGGTTTAAAAAAACAAAACAAAACACTATAACCCTCCTATTTCATAGTACTGGATATAACACTTGGAAACAATAAGATCACTTAAGGCAAATTCACTTCAGCATCTCTTGACCAAAACAAATTCAAATGCTGTTCCCATTTGACTGTCCTTCACTACATAAATCAATTTAGGAAGAATGTAGTATAAAATAAAATGTAATACATTTGTCTTAAAATGTTATATTGTTCTGGTCACCCTGACCACTCCCTCCCCTTCTAGTCATTAAGTTCTAGCAAGAAATTAGATTGCAAAGGGGTACCTAGAAGTCACATACAAACTGTCCCAAAGATCAAAGGAACATAATTTACCAATTGTACTATATAATAACTAAAATTCACTTCCTCATAGTACGTGCTGAATCAGTAGAAACCATCTAGGCACTGTTTGTCAAGGTTTCTGGTCTTACATAAATTCCATACAAAATCCATACCTCCATAGTTCCAGACAAGCAGAACATCAAAAATGTGCTTATAACTTTTGAGATGATGACTTTAAAGTTTCACCAATAACTTCAGGATAATTTAAATATGTTAATGAACTAACCACAAGATGGCAAAGGGAGGAGCTGGTCTGTTTCTCCCCCCTCCCCCCAAAAAACCCTATTATAATAGGATGGCAAACTCCTGCCCTTCCCCCACCACAGCATTCTTCCATCTCCATTGGGCCCACACTGCCTCGTGCTGCCAAATCTAATCCATGGCTATATGACTGATCCTCTGCCTCTCCCTCCTCCCATCCTTTTCCCCATTCTACCTCCCTTCACCATCCCATTTCCTGTCCCAGAGTCTGCCTCTGTGTCACTTTTTGCTGCTTGTCTCTGTCTTATTAAAGTGTGATCACTGCCCCATTTCCTGCTGCCAATTGTGGTCCTTCCCAAAGAATGGGGGCATACCCCCATTTCATAATTTCATATTTTCATAAATTAGCAATTCAACATTGTAATTACTAAATGCTATAATCTCTTTGTGAATATAATGTAATACAACCTAGTCAAATTAGCTTTATTTTCTCTAAAGATAGCAGAAAAGCCTCTTTTTCTTAGATAAAACTTATATACCAAGAAGATTTTAAAAGATTAGTTCAATTCAACATGCATTTAGGAGCCTACTGTTAGGACAAATATATTTGGGGGATAGGGCTACAAAGGAAAAAAATGAAACAATAACTCCTCAAGGAGCTTATATTCTACTATAGTGAAACAGCATACACAGATAAATATCAAATATAGAGAAAAATATATAAAGTAAATACAAAGTAAATAGGGGAGAGCAGAAACTGAAAGGGTCAGGACAGGCTTCAATGAGGAGGTGACATTTGAACTAGGGCTTACAGGAAGGTCCCAAGAAGCACAGGTAAGGAAAAAAAGAGCATTTCAAGCATCAGGGATAGCGTGAGCCAAACCACAGAGGCAGGAGATAGAATATTACAGAAACACACAGTAGACCATGTTGAATGGAATATAGAAAGCATGAAAAAGAGTAATTATGAAATGAGCAGAGACATACAGAATGGAATCAGATTTTATAGAACTTTAAATGAAAAAAGGAGGAGTTTGTATTTTATCCTGGAGGCAACAGGAAGCCACAAAGGCATTTTGAACAAGGCAGTGACGTGGTCAGAACTATGCTTCAGAAATATCAATTTGGCAGCTTTGAACAATGTGATTTAGAGAAGAACTTGGAACAAAGGACACTAAGAGACTACATCAAGAGTGCAGATGATTTTTTGGGGGAAATATGCCCTTATCTGGTCTTAGGTTGAGTGATAGTACACATTATTTTAATTCATGTTTAATATATTTCTTCATAACCCTTCCTCAAATGATCGCTTCTATCAAAAAAACCCTTATGACACTCTGCATTTCTCCTTTGCTCTTATGACATCCTATCTTATACTCAGTTTTGGACATGCTCATTCATTTATTCTACAAATATTCATTAAGTGCCTACAGGGTATATAGCACTGTGGTAGGGGTTAGGTACTAAGGACAAAGCATAGATGAGATGAACTCTGTCCTAATGGAGCTTACATTCCAGTGGGAAACGATAGACAGCTATAAAGTAGGATATCGTGTAAGTACAAAAAGGGAAAATAAAGTGCTTTGTGAGGTTATGAGAGGCAAGGATGAAACAGAGTAGGGGTCACAGATGGCTTCACAGAATTGTTGGCATTGGAGTTGGGCTTTAAAAAATGAGTAGAAATTTACAGTGAGAACAGGCAGGAAGGCCACATGAGGCAGTATAAGTAAAGGCATGGAGGAAAGAAGGATCACAGCTTGTTCAGAGTATGATCCAGTTTTTCTGGATCCTAGAGTAAACCACAAAGCAAAGTATGTGATAAGGTTGGAAAGGTAGACGACAGCACATTGTAGAAAGCATTGATGTCCAGGCACAGGAGTTTGAACTCTACATGCAATAGGTAACCAGCAAAAAGTACTGAATAGAAAAGTGACATGGCCAGATCTGTATATAAGGAAGATAATTCTGGCATCAATGAAACATAGGCTGGAGAGAATAATAGAGGCAAGAAACTGTATTATTAAGATACTGGAATAGTTCAGGTGGATGGTAATTAGGCTTTTAACTAGAATGGTGGCAATGAGAACAGAAAAGTGGAACAGAAGAGACAGCTACAGAAATAGACAGGACTTAGAAAGTGATATATAACTTTGGATGCTAAACTCCTTGAGGGCAAGGACTGAATAATTTGATTATTATATCGCCAGCCCTAGCACAACACCCTGCAAATAAGCAACATTTAACAGGCATTTGCTAAATCGAAAAGGACTATCAGATTTTGTGAAATGGCAAGTATATTTATTTACAAGGCCACATTATATATAAAATGTATGTGTAAAAAAATTTGAAAGGTGTAACAAAAGTTTTTGAAGATGCAATGAACTCAAAATATTTTCTTGAGGTTCTAAATATTTCTAGTGACATTTGACACAAGGTTATATACTTAACTGTATGTCAGTAAATATGTAAAAATGCGTCAGTATTCCATTGTTCAGCATCTTGAAATGTTAAATGTTTCCTCTCCAAATTAAACTACTCGATATGTTAAAGTTTTGTCCAATTAAAACAAGAATAAACTATTGTACTGTCAAAAAGATCAAACAAAAGTAATGAAAACTATAAAGGAATATTGAAATTAGAGTTAGAGCTAGAAGAAACTTTAGAAATCATTTCATCTAACTTCCTTAATTATGTTACAGATGAGGACTAAGTCTCAGAGAAGTTAAGTGATTTACCCATACAACTAACATGTCAGAAGCGGCATTTGAACTGAGCACTTCCTACTCCACTGGTTATTTATTCTAAGTCTAACACTCTAACCATTTTATACCAAACTTAAGCTTTCACTTAAATCAAACAAAGTGGAAAACAATGAAGTATTTTAGAAATATTTTAAGGAAGCTAGAGAAATTTTCTCGAATCATCTTTGCTGAATTTTTTTATATGGTGAATGGTTACATTTAAAAATTTTTCTTTTGTTACAGTAACCTGTATTACCAAAATGGTAACACATTTACATTAAAGGTTTCTGAAAAACAGCAAAGCACTTAGCTATGAATGAATAAAATTCTGGGAGCTATTACTAATAACAGTCCAAGGGAAAAAAAGGTATAAATTTCTAATCTAAAAATCTGCATCGCCTCTCAATATTATCTTTGGGTTGGGAGTAGTAAACACTTAAAAACAAAATCAGAGGTACCGCGTTAGCAAGAAAAACATTAAATTAGGACATCCAAATCCCAAACTGTGTATATTTTTCCTGAAGTGCATATTCATGAGCTGACAGTAGAGCCAGGCTGGCTGCTTTATTTCACTATGGTTGTTTACCTCATGCTGTCAAGTATGGATTTTGACACTCAACAGTATTAATATTGCTATTTCTACTGATATAATTAGCAGCGCTATAAATAATACCTAAGCCTGCCATATCTAAGTATATTGTTACAATAAAAAAAAATTAGGGTTTCCTTTTTAGTACAATGACTTGGAAACACAGACTTATGACTACAAAAACCAAAAATGACCTCCTATACTGAGGAAGTTACTGAACAATGTTGCCCTGTCAATAGAGACTACTGTTTTGTGTATGACTCCATTAAACAAACTAGTTTATATTTGTTTGAAACTAAAGTTTCTCACCAATCTGCTGTTTCAATTTCACATCACACCATATTGTACCTAAAACAGGCAATCTGGATTCCTGTTGCTACATTCTTTCAAACAGCTCAGGATTTGGTTTTCAATATAAATTCTGAACATTTAAATCAAAAGAATTAGACATCTAAAACTCATAATGCATAGTCACTTATAGAATTTCTAGGAGATGGGATACTTGTACAATTTACATGATGAAAAATTCCAATACATTTTAATATTTTCTTTATATCAAATTATGTCACAATTACCTTATTTAAATATTAAGAAGATTCACTCATAAAACAGAGGTGTGAGTATCTGTTCCAGTGCAAATTCAATACAAAAAATTGATGGGCAAAACAAAATGACAATATAATTCACAAGTTTGTGAAAATTTTGGATTAGTTATTAAACCTTCCTTTGTCTGTATCACTTGACAGATGGTTAGCCCTCACACAGCCTAGGCAAAGGAATTACTGTGTTCTAGCCAGCAACACCCCAACAATTTGATTTGAAATACATTATAGACATTCTTACACTTACCTTAGAAATATGAACATTAATGCACTAAAACTGACCATTGCTAGTTTATTTTTGTAAATGACAAATATGATTTTACTTCTCTCTCATCAGGACTTTTTCTTGGGTCCTTTGAATATTTCTTTCTTAGGAAATCTTTTATGAATTCAGTATTCTAGGTTCCATATCCTTTAGGTTTCATTCTGTAAGGAGGGGAGGAGTACAAGTTCATTGGCTAACTCTTTTTTTTCCCTTCTAAAATCCCAAAGCAACATGTTAGTGAAAAGAAAAATATCATCACTGTAAGTTTTTTTTAAAGATTAACGTATCTTTATGCTGCTCAAATTAAGGTTTTGATACTAATAAAATCAGGTAAACAAAGTCATCTGCATTCCATGTCATGGATCCTAGGACAGGATCTGAATTATTTACCAGTACTGAAAACTGTTTTTATTTTCTAATTCCTAATATACATAAAAGTCAACCATACCTATATTGAGACAGAAATAGTTTCTAGTGCTTATTTAACTATATACTAAATATTCTTTCACTTTGTGCTTTAAAAAAATCTATTGCTTCACCAAGATATCCCAAAAAAGTTATAAAGTCTTATTTTTCCTCCAAATCTTCCTATTGATAGCTTTCAGATGTTGGTGAGTGTATACAAATATCCACAGGCAAACTCAATATGCTCTAAATTACATTAATATGTACTGTTTCTGGAAGAGGTGATTACTTCCAAATTTGCATAAAGAGGGATCTCACATAGGTACAAAAATGGAAGTTCTCCAGAGCAGGGAGATGTAATAAAGTTAGGCAACCAAAAAGCTGAAAATATATTCAGTTTCCAAAACAAGATCAACTGCGACAGAGAAAGCTGGTTTAGAATTAAACCTTAAATTTGAAATCTATGAACTGCTTTAGAAAGGACACCCAATACTTTAAGCATCAAACTCAGTATTAAATCATATACTCTTACATGCAAGTTATCAAAAAGTTTCTTTCTGATAGAAAACCGGGATTTTTACACCTACAGATTAAATGACTAAATTTAAAATGATGCTACAATCTTGTGTAATGTTCCTCCTGAATTACAAATGGACTAATAAATCAGTTAAGTGCCAATCAAATGCTTTTGTAATTTAAAAAAAAAAGGTTTAAATAACAAAGCATTTTTGCAGGCCTCTTTTTTCCCCTCTGTAGTCAGTGTCATCTATAAATTAATTACCACATATTTCTATCTCTTCTAGATAAAGCCATCATTGAAAAGTTTTTAAGGACCTAATTTTTCAGAATTTTTCAATAACAATTCTAATGAGAAAAATATGATACTCTGGTTCTCACTGTATCTCTATTAAAACCACAAGGCTCTACAGTAAATTCCAAGACACAAGGAATTTCATATAAAAATAACATTTTATTCATTTGACAAACACAAGAAAATATAAATAAAGGTCTATCAATCAGTCAAAATTAACTGAGTAGCTCTAGAAATTTTTAATGGAATAAATAGCTGATGTTATCTAATGAATAAACTACACAGCAAATATAAAACTTCAATATCACTTAAAAGTTCTGTCAAGATTTTTTGAATAGCATTTTCTAAAGCAAAGAACTTGCCTAAAATCTTACTCCACTAGGTACCCCAAATATACATTTAAAAAAATAATTCCACAAAATCAAGAGGTATAATTATGAAGCTTTACCCAGGTACCTCAATTAAATAATTTTTAAAGAATTCTTCCATTAATTTTCATATTGAAGTAGTTCTACTTCATACATTTATAATCTATTTTTACATTTAAAGTCCTTTACATGTATTTAAGTGAACTTTCTATACTTTTATTAAAATAAACTAATTATTTTCAACCGTTCTAATCTTTTCTCAAGAGGTCCGATTTAACATGAAGGTTTTCTGAAGATTCAGACTGTGGGAATGAAATAATTTATTTTAAACCACTTTGTCCAAAGATGTTCTTTACTTTCAAAGCGGGCATATAAATAACAGATAACAACTATTGAGATACTTATGTGCTTCAAAAGGAGTATCTAACTTCCTGACATTGGCATACTGGCAACACATCAACTAGTAGTTCAATTTTCAAAATCAACTACTAGGCAGATGTATTTTATTTCCCTTGCTTCCCTTAAATAATGATTTTCAGCAATAGAGTCAGCATATGTTGAAATATCCAACAGTGCTTTTCTAATTTTAAAATGAGCAATATTTGAATTTTCTTGTAATTAGTAGCAGTCTTCAAGCACTGGCATCTCAGCTGGCCAGTCCCTCTAAGTTCAGAGATTTCTTCCTGGACATGGATAAGATGCGCAAACACATTTTAGAAAACTGTTTTAGACTACTATCTTAGCCCCTTTAAGTATCCCTTCTTTTTACTCCTAAAACCAAAGTCTCCTCTACAAGATGAGATAGTTTTGGGTACAGATACTCAAAAACATGTTACCTGATATCCACATGAAACCGAACTGAATTCCTTAGTTTTGTTTTTTGTTTTTTTAGATAAAATCTAAAATCAGAACCCCACTTGTCCAATCTAACTAAACAAAAATCTTCTGCAAAATTCACACTTTCTCTCACACTTTCTACTTTTTTCCAAGAGATAGCAATCCTCCCCCTACAATAAATAAAAAGTTCAGTGGAAAATACACCCACTATTTTAAGACTGAAACCTTGAACACTGAACTGTACGATCAACAATTTTACCAAGGACAATTCCAAGTTTTCTAAAGAAAAAGACTATCTTTGAGGGCAAAGTGGTACAGAAAAAATAGCATCAATACTTTCAAAGTTCATGACTAATACCAGTCAAAATGTCATTTAAGACCACTTAAATTGTTTTTTCTCCTGTAATTATTTCACCTGAAGTAGCAATGCAAAAATCAAAACAGAAAACTAAATTGTGACCACTGAAGCACAAGTTGGATATTTATGATTAAGTACAATGTAAGAATGCTGCCTATGAAAATCTTATTTATCTATAAATGTTTACCTGTATCTATTTCTGTATTCAGTATTTTCAATTTCTGACTTACACATTTAATACTTTAAACTCTATAGATCTCAAATTGCTTAAGAGAATAATTTCAATAATGTACTCCTTGAGCAGTTATTGTAGCATTCTTTCAAAAATTTGTCTTTATACTCAAGACAATTCATTAATTACGGAATATCAAAACCAATTTAAAGTTAAGGGTTGAATTTGGTGGCTTAATTTGCTCACCTGAAAGCAAGTAATGACAGTGATGAGAAATCTTAACTCTTTTAAAAATGTATGGGAGTTTTAACTACTTAGGTAGTCAAAATTATTTTTTAAAAAATGCTTAAGGTCTAGGAATCAGTTCCTCACCTGTAAAATGGGGGACGTAGGATGGAAAAAGGGTTGGACTTGATCAATTCTCAGATCCCTTTCAGCTCCAACTCTATGACATATACTGTGTGGTCCTGTATATGTTCAGCTCAACTTGGGTCAGTACTGATTCATAAGAAAGTAATACTTTTCAAGCTTCCAAACCACTTCCTGCTTCACCTTTTTTTTTTTTTAAACTGGAGAGCTGTCATCTGGCGACTGACCCCATTCAACCCTGTACAGCATGTGAGATCGAAGGATTACTGCACTAGGTAGTGTCGATGTAGGCCATATTGTGTTTTTCGTTTATGTTTATAGTTTATGTGTGTGCCTAGCATATGTTTGTGCAAGTGTGTTTATCAATAGAACTTTTACAAAATCCCTGCCTCCTGCCTTTTCCAGCATCATTAAAAGGGATAACAGCTTCGGGGGTGGGGGGGTGGAGAGTGAGTTTGTGTGTGTTTGTGTAGGGTGGGGAGGGAGAATAGAAATCAGCCACATAAATAGTTAGAAATGCATTAAGTAAGGGAAGAGAAAACGAAGCGTATTAAGTTTCAAAAGGTCACATTTCGGGTAATAAAATTGCAATTTTTACATACACTTGTCACATGTACACATATGCGTGTGCCTTTCAAAGATTAAACTATGGAAGAATAAAGTAAGAAAGCCCTATGATTCCACTCTAGTCGTAGAAGCGAAGCCCGGGCTGGTGATTCCACTATCTGGTGAGGTTCCAGCTGCTCTGGGGCTGGGGGGGGCGCCCTCCCTCACCCAAGTTCTCGGAAGGCGAGGTACTCCAGAGACCGAGTGCAACCGAGGAGGGGAAGGGGAAGACAAAGGGGGGGGAGTGCGAGGAGGAGGGGGGAAGAGAGAGAGACGGGGGGGGGTGCAGGCAGGCGGAGGGGGTGAGAAGGGTTTTTTAAAAATTAAAAAAAGCAGACACTTTTCTTTCTACAGCCCCAGATTTTGGGATACTGAGTGCCGTTCGCGTTCCCCCTAACTCTCTGCTCTTCTTCTCAGAGGCAGCTCCAGATGCAGGGAGTAGCGCAGAAGGAACAAGCCACAAGTTTGCAGCTGGGAAAGACCCCTCCCTCTTCCTAGGGACCCGCAGGCAGTGCCCCTCCCCCCCATCCCCGACCTCGGGAAACCGCTCCAAACGCTCGAGGGAGGAAGGGGGGGGGACTAGGAGCGGAGGGGGCGGGGTGAGGGGCGCGCGCGCACTCTCCCAACAGCCCCCCCCCCCGGCCGCCGCAACTCTTTCCCACCAACAGACACACTCACACACACACTCACACACCCCGCCTCGTCCCATTCCTTCCCTCCTGCGCCCCACCTCTCGCTCAAGAAAGTGACTCGAGGCTCTCCACACCCCCTCCCCACTCCCCAACAAATGAGAGTTCGTGGCGTTACCTCCTCGCGCTCTTTAATCTTCTTTCCTCAACTCCTAAACTACCCCCCCATTCCCACCCCCGCCCCTACTTTTTCAGTAAACACCGCACATTGGCCACTGGAAGACGAGGACCCTCGACTTCTCCACTCTATGGGCTAGCTTTCACGCCACTCCGAGAGCGCGTAGCCAATGATAACGAAAGGACCAGCGTGAGGGTGACGCCCATAAACAAAATGCACACTCCCCCCCCCTCCTCCTACCGCCTTCTCTTTTACTCCTCCCTTGCTATCTCCCCGCCTTTCATCCGTCGCTTTCCTCAACCCTGCCACCGTCTATTGGGTAAATAGAGACCCAATCCGCTATTTCACAAACTCATTGGCGCAGGCTGACGTCAGTCTGAACTAGCCTGACCTGGGATTGGTCAAGGCTCTCTCCACCTTCCCCCACGAGGCGCCTTCGCCCACTCTTGGAAAGGTCAGGCATATCTCGTTATTCAGTGATCCCTGAGGCTGGGGGTTATTGGTTGAGCGAAGCTGTCAGACAGCATGGGATCGGGCTGTGATTGGCCAGAATGGACACCATCACGTTTGGTTGTCTATTTCCCCCATCTTTTCCCCGCCCTACGCTCCCCCCCATTCTTCTCTCAGCTGCTTTTACTTTCTACGCATTTCTATTTCCTCCTTTATTTATTTATTTGTGATAAACTTAAATGACCCGGCGGTGGAGGCAGGACGCGGGGCGGGGGCTGATGGTGACGGACGGTAGCTCAGGACCAATCGCCAATGGCGATGTGCACTGAGGGGCAGCGGAGGTGGCCAGTGGGAGACAGGTGTCTGGGGCTACTCTGGTCCTATCGGGCTGGAAAGCCCCAGCGGAGGCGGCGGTTACCCACCGTCTGGCGCGGTGAACGGTGTGTGAGGAGGCCCGGGCCGGTGGGGGAGGGGCCGTCTCCATAGACTCTGGTGGCAGCAGCAGCGTCGGCGACTGGATGGAAGCTGGCATTGGGGGTTGGGGGCAGAGGAAGAGACTCCGGCGGCCAAGGGAGCTAGCTATGTGTGGCGCGGGCAGCGTCGGGAACCTGGGCGGATTTCTCTCCCACTCCCTCACCCCGCAGGCCCGAGAGGCGGAGGCAGCGTCACCTTCCGCGGTCTCTGCGCGCGCGACCCGGGCTCGCCCCATCCCCTTGTCGCCCCCTGTCTGGCAGCCGCGGAGGCGCAGGCGGGAAAGTCAGTCTTAGGAAAAGAGGAGGGATTCATTTTTCTATTAGAGTCCATCTTATTATTTCAAAAAAATGTTCTGTTATTAATTCCTTAGTGGAATTTCATTCTCCTAATAGAGGAATGAATATGGCAATACAAAAAATTGGGTTCTAATTTTCTGTTTGTATCTGAGTTTCCTCTATGTATCAACATGACAATTAGCCAACCTAAAATTGTAAAATCCCTGGTCTAAAAAGTTCCAAGTTTGATTTTCTACTACTACAGACATAAGGTCTGAGCTAACTTTTATTATTTGACCTGGTTATAGGCAAAGTAAATTTAAATTTGTGTTAAGACCGAAGAAAATTTTTAGCAGAGGAGAGAATTTCTTTCTTTTTTTTGTAAATAACAAGTAATCACAAAAAAAATATTTGGCACATAATATAACATTTTTGTAGCCCTTGACTCTATTTTTTCCTATTTTTGTGAATATCACTTAGCTTAATAGCCATGCATCCTTCCTTATTTTGGAAGAGTATTTTGTCATTGCTAATTATCTCACTCATCTCTCAGTGTGACAAAATGGATAGGGAGACATTCCTCAAACTATTGAGACCTTGGTTCAATTCTTGCCTCTAACTCATACTGGCAGTTTGGCCCTGGGCAAATTGCTGAACCTTTTTAGTGCCCCAGGCAATTCTCTAATACAAGGTTTAGAGTTTACCAAGGTTTAAGTTAGGTTTAAGTTACCAAGAAGGTACTGGCCTCCAGAACTCCTAACCAGGAGTTATGTATACCAATGAAATATGTGATCCAGTCCTCCCTTTATATATGCAGGTGTTATATACACCAATGAAATATCTGGTCCAGTCCTTATCCCTTGATTTATCCTTACTTTCATAACTCTCCTTTGAAGATCTCTCCCCATGTTCCTCCCCTGACTAATCCCTCCCCCCAATCAATCCCCCTACCCTATTGCTATGGAGGTACACTTCTTTTTGCTAATTATTGAGTGTCTCTTAGAAGAATATCTTTGCCACCTCTCATCTATTTTTCTTAGAGGAGAGAATTTCTTGAAGTGACCAACCTGAGCTGGAGAAGACCCCTGGAACCACACCCGACCCTCAGGTGTTCCAGAGGAGCCTGAGAAGACACATCTATGGATTTTATTTTGCTGTTTATTTTTTCTCTTTGCACCATTTCTCTGTAAGATTACTTATCAAAGGGGATTCCCTCTTTGATTTTGTCAAAATTTTATCAAAGGGGATTGCCTCCTCTGATTTTGTCACAGGGCCTGCCCATCTTTCCCTTTTTCCTCCCAAGTTGTCTCCCTACATAAGTCTCATAGTTAGAAACCCTTTATGGAGTGTTTGTCCTGTCACTTAGTGATTTGCTGAGGAGGCCATGCCTCTCAAGAATCAGATGGGGGAATGTGAGAAATGATTATTAATAACCAATATCTTGGGGAGATTCAGAGGCTATCCCCTTCTTGGAAATTCCTTGATTTAGAAGTTCAGTTTTTCTACAGAAGGACATTACTGATAGATAACAAGACTGCATTTACCCTCCTGATCTTGGTCAGACCCAACCCAACCTTGCAAGGAGTTTCATCTAGGCAGGGAAGCCCATTATGTTCTGCTCAGGCTTAGGTATACTTTCTTTGAATTGATAGCCTAAAGCTATGGGTGGTCTGGTATAGTCTGGTATACTTTCCTTATCCTAAAGATACTGAGCTCTTCACTTTAATATAGCCCACCTCCAATCAGGTTAACCAATTAGATTTGATTGCTGTTTGGTTGACCACCTACTGTTTTGAAGGGTATATAAATTGTGAGTCTGCTGCCATGATTGTCTTTGGTCTAGGAGACAGCCAAATGACCATCCTGTTATTAATGACGTGCTGACCTTATAAATAAAACGGTTAAATTACCCAGAAAAAAAGAGAAAGGGAAAAATGTATAAAAATACTTAGGGTGACACTCTACACCCCCCCTCCACACACAAACATTTGCTGGGACTTAACCATTCTTCCTCACTCTGGGTTCTGCCCCTTACACAGGTGACACTGGACAAAGCAACTTATCTGCAGGCTTCAGTTTGCTTCATAGAATAGAGGTACTGTGCTCCCCTCCACTAACTCTGTCTCTTCAGGGTTCTAGAGGGGTTGTCTTTCTAATTATATTGGTCCCACCCCACCCCCAATCTGGCCTTTTTCTCCCAGTATCCATTCCCAGTGCTTACTGCCTCCAATATAATTTTTCCAGTGCCAGTTACTGTCTTCTTAGTATAATTTAACCAGTGAGTACCATTGATAAGCAGTTAACTCAGATTTTTCCAAAGAGGTATTTACTGAAAAAAAAAAAAAAATAGCAAAAACTGAGGTAGAAACAAACATGACCCAGGCCTCCGCCAAATGGGGAATGGAACCCTTTCTACTACCTTGGGGAAAGTGGGCTTAAACTTGAAAAGGTTCCTATAAAGATTCCTCTCACCAAGTTCACTTCCAGATGCTGCAGGAATCTGCCTAGCTGAAACATTCCCCAGAGATGTGCTGTAACCTCACCCAGCTCAGCTGGGGCACCAACCACAGCCTCTAACATGGACTCTCCTGTTAATGGAATTATGGTGGCTTTTGCAACCTTTTGAAGCTCATGGTTCCAGCCTAGTCCTCAAGCTGAATTTTCTGTCACCTAAAATCAGGAAAAAACAAAGAAAAAGAAACAAAGTATCATGTTTAGGGCTGCCTTTCAGCCTAATTGAGGGAAATAGTCAGTTCCCCACCACGGAGGCTTCAAACAGTTTCTAATTTACCAGGGAAGAGAGCTAAATTTTGCCAGTCCTTGCCTTTTGTATGTACACGCAGTTCTGGCTAAGCAACCAGTTAAAAAGGCAGTAAGTGGACAGGAAATAGTCACAATGTATTAACACGCTCTGAATCTGAGACTTGTCCCCACTGTTCTGAATCATGGTGTATTTCCAAAAGTAGGTTCATCAAGACTAACTGATGTGATACCAGGCTGAGTATATTGTGCATAATCCCAGGACTGGGCTCTTATTGGCTAGTCTCCCCATCCTCTTACATCTACAAGAAGAGGGAGTTGGATTAGAAGGCATCTCAAGTGCCAACTCTAAATGTATGAATGGATTGGAGTAGTAATAGCTAAAGATAATAGCTGCCGTTTTCAGAGTGCTTAAGGTTTGAAAAGCACTTTGCATATATTATCTCACTTGATCCTCACTTGTGAGTCAGGTGCCATTATCTGCAGTTTATAAATGAGGAAACTGAGGCTGAGAGAGACTGGCTAAGAAACAATTAGAAGGCTATTGAAATAGTGCAGGTCAGAGGTGATGAGGGGCACAACTAGCTTGCTGGCTATGTGAGTGAAGGGGAGGTATACCAGTGATGATGTGGACCCAAACAAACAAAAAAAAAGGGCAGGGTTTATTAACTGATGTGGGGTGAATGATTATTAATGATTATTAATATTTTTTCTCTTTGCACCATTTCTCTGCAAGATCTACTTATCAAAGGGGATTCCCCTCTTTGATTTTGTCCAAATTTTATCAAAGGGGATTGCCTCCTCTGATTTTGTCACAGGGCCTGCCCATGAGGAATCAAGGATGACACAGGTTGTGAAGAGTTTGGGAAGCTGATAATGCCCTTGATATAATACAGAAGTTCAGAAGAAAGGCCGTTTGGGAGGAAAGATGAGTTCCTCTGACATGTCGAATGTGAGATACCTATGAGATTCCCAGTTCAAAATGTCCAATAGGCAGTTAGTTGGTGACAGAGGACTAGATTTCTGAAGAGAGACTAGGGATGGCTATATAGATCTGAGAATAATCAAGAGACATTGACAATTGATCCCATATTAGCTGATAAGCAGCAAATGAGACAGTGTAGAAAAAAATGAAAAGAGAGCCCAGGACAGAAATTTAGACAGTCAGCCATAATTAGTGGCTACAACATGGATGAACAATCAGCAAATGATACTGAAAAGGAACAGGCAGATAGGTAGAAGGAGAACCAATAGAAGGCAGTGTCACAAAAACCTATAGGAAAGAGTGTGTCCAGGATGATGAGGATATCAACAGTGTCAAATGCTATAGGGAGTTCAGAAGAACAAGGAATGAGAAAAGACCATTTTTTTAAATATATATTTTTCAATTAAGTATTAATTATCAATTAACTCCTCTCCCCCACTAAGCAAATTTTAAAAAAACAACAGAAAATCAAAGCCTTCATTACATAGCTGAGTGATCTGAGAAGAAAAATTCTGTTACTGTCAAAAATACATCTCCTGCATTTTAAGTTCATCTCTTTGTCAGGAAGTGACTAGAGTTTTGACTCTTGGTTTATCATTGTTTTGATCAGGGTTCTAAAGTCTTTCAAAGTGTTTTTCCTCCATAATATCATTGTATAAATTGTGATATTTCTTCTCACTTCATTTTGCATCAGTTCATAAAGCTCTTCCTAGTTTTCTTTAAAATTGTCACTTTCATTATTTTTTTATGGAATAATATTCTATTACATTCATATAATACTATAAGCTTAACTATTCTCAAATAGAAGGAGACTCCCTTAGTTTCTGCTATAAATTAGAAAAGCTACTATAAATATTTTTTGCACATAGTAGGTTCTTGAGAAAATGTCATTAGTTTCTGAGGAAAGATTTGAACTTGGGCTTTAGACTCCAAGTCCAATGTCCTATCCACTACACCACTTAGCCAGTAGGAACTATCTACTTTGCAGGATTATAGGGAGGAAAGCTGGAAGGGACTTTACCAATCTAATTTAGGAATTTGGATACTTAAATGGATCAGGGATGTCATCAGCGTTGTTATTTTCCTTCCTCCCCGTAATGAAAATTGTATTTTATTCATTCCTTCTCAGTCTGTGTAGCTATATGCTTCCATAGTTCCTCTACAAAAGACCCATATAAGAAGTTGAAGATTTTCCTCTATGACTTATTAAATTTTGTGGATGCTGTTGGAGTACTCATGCTATCTATATGCTGCTATCTTTTATTGTTGCCACACAACCTCTTTTCATTTCCTTAATGATATCCCTTATGCCATAAAAGTATATTAGATCTAACTTGGTTTGGTCATAAAATTATTGTGTTTAGTATAGTTATATATAAATGTAAAGGCCCATGGTGAAGGAAGGAGGAAGGAGAACTTGAGATTTTTTTTTCTTCTGGATTTTAGATTAATAAAAAGTAATTTTAAAAAAATTCATATTTTCATTTTTATTTCATTCAAAAAAAATTTTTTTTCATTTTTCTCTCAGGACTTTCATATATGCAAGCCTTGCAAATAAATTTCAAAAATCACAGTTGTACAGAATTAATATTTTGTAGAATTTTTTAAATTTAGAGCTAAAAGTTAAGTTGAAGATGTAGTCATATTCATTTTAAATATAAGGAAACTGAGACTCAGCTTAAGTGAATTGCCCAAGTACGCATAGCTAAGTGGTGGATGAGCTGGTATTAGGTCCCATGTATCCTGCTTAGTTCATTTCTCTTTCCATTATACCATTCTGCCCATCTTCCACTTGAAAAGTTCAGAGGCTCTAATCATGTTTACCATTGCATTCTTTTTTTTTTTTTTTGCTTTTATTTTTGGTGAGGCAATTGGGATTAAGTGACTTGCCAAGGGTCACACAGCTAGTAAGTGTCATGTGTCTGAGACTGGAATTGAACTCACATCCTCCTGACTCTAAGGCCAGAGCTCTATCCACTGTGCCACCTAGCTGCCCCTTACCATTGCATTCTTAAGGATAAGGCTAAAATAATTTATTATTCCACATTTAAAGTTCAATATTTCATTTACTAGTTTTGGAAAGTTTCAGGATCTTATTCTCGCAGACAGTGAACCTTTAATATAGTGACTTTTAAAATATATCTTCTCAGGAGCACCAATAGATCTATTTTCACTTTCCTCTCTAGTTCTGATAGTTCTGGCCAATTTTCTTTTATGATTTCCTGAAATAATGCATCCTGGTTTTTGATTGTGGTTTTCAAAGGTTCAGTGATTTTTAAATTCACTTTCCTCCTCCTGTTTTTCAGGTCAGTTGCTTTTGATAGTTGATAACTTATAAGTTCTCATCTTTCAGCCTTTTGACTTTGTTCTAATATTTCTTGTATAGTTTATTTAACTTATTGATTTGTTTACTCTGTTCTGTTTTTTAAGGTGTCCCCTACTTGGATAAAATTTTCCACCTTCTGTTCTAAGTTGTTTATTATTTTTCCAAGGGTGCTAATTTTATTCTTTATCTCTTGTTTCAGCTCTTCCTTTATTTCTTCCATCAACTTTTGGAGATCTTTGAGCTAATACACTTTTTTTTTCCCTTCTGGGATTCTTCTTATAATACTGACTGTTTCTTTCCCCTTCTGGTATTTTATCTTGAGAATACTTTATTTTATTTATTCATTTCATTTTATTAGCAGTTTTCTTCTGTATACTCATGTCTTTCAGCCAAAGTTTCTATATTAAGATTTTGTTTCACGGCCAGGCTTTATCCCTTGCTGCAATTTGCTTGAAGTAACTAGACCCTACCCTTTCAGCAGTTCACATATGATGCTCTGTAACAGTTCTGGATAATGTGACTGAGTCTTGCTCTCATCTACTCTGGCCTGACTAGTGCCAGGCCTTACCTCCTTCCACTCCTGCTATGAGGAGCTGAGACCATGCCCTACCCATATCAGTTTAGGTCCTTGGGGGCTGGATGAAGGAGCTCACTGGTATTTCCTTTTGGTTTTATTAAATGCTACATCTGGCTCTCTTCTTCATCATTTCTTAGGTGTTTCTTGGGTACTGGGCTTGGCTATAATTTTTTCATGGCTCCCTCTGTGCTAAAAGTTTCAGCTTTTTAAATGTATAAAAGACTTGTCCTAAAACACCAGTCACCTAGTTGAAAGTATGCCATGATTAAGTGCTTAGAAGAAGTGGTTAGATTCTGTTGGGTTGAGTGGAGAGAGTGGAAGGTAAGAGATAGTAATTCTAGATTAGAGAACTGCAGAAAGTTCTGGAATATATAGAGAGAGTATTGACCATCCTTTTTACCCTATAGAAGTCCTTACCAATTTTAACTTTGCCCCATGTAATTTGGATGACAGGAATAATTACCTAAAGTAAGCTAGAGTAATTCTGTAGACACAAATTTTCTTAAAAGACAAAAAGGAGAGGCAATTTATGATAAATGATTAGCCTATCTCCTGATTTTCATTGAGCTTTCCCTGATTTATTTTAATCAGTGTACATCTAAGACTAGTATTTATAGTCATGGTAGATTACACTGTCCTTTGAATGAGTGGTGGGTACATTTGTATTTAATTTGAGATCCCTAGTTGCATCATGATTAAATTATTTATGTTTTGTGGGATGGATTTGCAACTCCTTAAGAATAAGATCCTGAAATTTTCCAAAACAGTGAATGAAATATTGAATTATAAATGTGGAATAATCAGTTATTTTACTTAACATTTTTTCAAAGAAATTGTCACTGCCAAAAAATTGGAGCACTTAATAGCCTACCTACTGACCAGTCACTCCGTTCTTAGAAATTGGTCCTCGGTAGAGGACTGGCTATAACCAGGATTGTACCTGAAACCTTTTGAGCATCGAACCTGTGAGAATTTATGCTATTTTGGCATAGTCTTTGAGAACCCTGAGACACTGTCATCCCACAAGGCCCCCCACTCTTTTCATTTCTACAGTGATAATGGTAGAGTGTCAATGTATGTGTGGAGGGAAGATGCCAAGAATCACACTATTTTTTGATTGTTTATAAACATTAACTACAGATACTCTGAGTTTGAGATCTTTAGCCAATCACCACTGAATGGATATGTATTGGAAGAAATGTCCCACATCAATATTGATAGTTTCATAACAACCCCTCCCCAAAAAGTGCAACTAAATGAAAAGATTGCTCATAGGTTGTCCCTTAGAGGGACAAACAAAGAAGTTGACAGAGTTGGTTCTGTTGTCCATCTAAACTAAGTCAACCAGAAACATTCTTAGGATATTTGAACATTGTATTTTGTAGGACTCATGATAAACACATGTAAAAGGTCTACCATTAAAATAGCTGAAGGTTATGTATCAATATCTATTACAAAGAATGAAGTAGAAAAAAATATTTAATTCAACAAAATTCAATAAATATTTATTAAGCAGCTATTATGTTCCAGGCGCTGCTTAAGGCACTGAGGATGAAAATATAAAAACAACATCTTCCCTACCATGAGGGATCTTACATTCCACAGGGAGAAATACAAAATGTACATAGGTAAGTAAATATGTGTGTAAAAACTAATGAAAAGTCATTTCAAATTAATACAAAGTAATTTCAAAACAATTTCAATAACTTGACAAGATATTCCAAAGCCTTTGTTACTCTGAAAAAAAAAATGACCACAAAGTAGGATGGCAAAAAATATGATTTGGGCCAAAAGCTTGTAGTTTACTCAGAAGCCTCTCTACTATAGTCTGTGAATACTTTGTACCTGAAGAAAATCAGAAGACTTTCTCCATGGCAAGCACAGAAATCACCTGTGCACATGCATGTACACACACACACAATTAGCTATATTTCAACAGGCAGAAAATTATTGGTTACTGGTGTGTGAGTTAAATCAGAGTCAACTTTCTGTGTGCAGTCAGCTCAGCCACTAGATAAATGATCAAAATTAACACTGAATTTAAATAAAAACTAAAGGCAAGAAGATACTGAGAATGACTACTCCAGCTTTATTCTGAACTAAACAAATGAGTTATAGATATTTTTAAGTGGAAATGGTAGAGATATTTATTACCACTTCCTAGAAGTTTAGCCAATGTAAAGTAGTCATTATAAGAAGGAAGTCAAAAGACCTCAGAATGCGTCATAACCAGAAAACACTTGCTTTTGCCAAATGAAGAGAAATGGCAGCCAAGAGAATGAATACAGATTTATTTGTAAATTACTATGAAGGAGGATGGTAGAAGATCAAGAGCAGTATCAGCTTATAAAACCTTGAAAAGTTAAGTAGTGAAAACCAGTCTAGAGAGGTTAGAAATATAATAGATTGAGGGCCAGACTCAGGGTTAGTAAGATGAAATTTCAATTTGTGCTTTTGAGACATAATGGCTGTGACTCTGGGCAAGTCAACAAACTCTCCATGTCCCAGGTGACTCTCTAAGACTACAAACCATAGAACAGTTACTGACCTGTATTCATAGAAGCAATTTCTTCAAGGAAAGTGATTTATATCAATGAAATGACCAGTTTGGACCCCAAAGTAAAGTCTAAAAAAAGTGTGGCATGAGTTCTTAATGAATCACATCATTACAAAATCATTCATAGATGAAACTAGCAAGAGGATGATAGATATCAAATGTAATAAGTTTCAATAACAACCTGTTTTCTCCATCATTAACAGAAGAATCACCACACTTACAGACTCGAACTCTTAATACTTAAGTTGCTGAAGTGCTATACCAAGAAGCAGAAATGGCACTTAGTAAATGAAGGCAGACACGGAAATTGAATGGGCTATAACTAAATACCAGCAAAATTTATGCTGAAAATGACACAATTTTGACAGCATTGAGGGATTACTTTACAAGATAAATCAGGGAAGGGAAGATACCAAAAAATGGGAAAATTTTATGGTATTAATAACCACTCCCCAAGTGAAGATAGTAGAATAAGGCAAGAGACTACATAGCTTTCCCAAATTCTCCCACAAATAACTTTAAAATACCTCAAAGTAAATTTTAGAGCAATAGAAATAATTAAAAGTCAGGGTAAAAGAGTTGTCCAGCCTAAGACATCTTGGGAGGACATTAGGAAAGATCTTACTTCCCGAGTTGGTGGTCTGACCTGCTTGAAGTACAGATACTACCAAGTCAACAAATAGCAGGTCCTGGGGGCAACTATATAGGTGGCAGCCTTAGCTTTGGGAGCTTTTGTCCCATAAGTGGTGTGGGGGTCCAGCAGCTGGTCAGGGTAAGACTGGGAGCCCTTCACTGGGGCTAGATGTGAGGCCCAGGCACACTGACCAGAAATGGTCCCAGGCTGCGGCTGTGGGAAAGGAGGAGTGAACACATACTGATGAGTGCAGTTGCAGAAAGGCAGAGCCCCTGCTAGTTGTGGTCACTTGCAGGAGAGTGGAGTCCCTGGTTTCTGTTCCAGAGCAGAGGGGCAAGCTAACACCTGCACTGGGAGCAAAAAGGGTGCCGCAGAGTGCCCTGGTCATGGCTCAGGGGCAGAGAGGAGCACCTGAAGTCACTTATAGACCAAGCTGTGAGCCACAGGAGCAGTGACCATATCTAGCCTTGGATTATAGAATGCTGGAAGAACCAAGAGGTTAAAGGCCCACAGCTAGAGCTCAGAAAACAATAGCACACACACACACACACACACAAACAAACTCCAAAGCCTGAGACATTATCCCCTATGCCCTGAGAGTAGAGCCAGACTCTAAAGTTAACAGCCAAGAAATAGACTTTTAAAAAAAGTTTTACTCATTTTTAAAAATGAATAAAAAATGGAGAAAGAACCTGACCATAGATAGCTACTAGGGTAATAGAGAAGATCAGAGTCCAAACTCAGAAGAAGACAAAGGAAATTTCTATAAAGCTTCAAAGAAAAATGTAAAATGATCAGAAGCCCAAAAAGAGCTCTTGGAAGAGCTTAAAAAGGACTTTAAAAATCAAATAAGAGATGTTGAATTAAAGTTGAGAAAAGAAGAGTAATGCAAGAAAAGCAAGTAAATTATAAAAAGAAAGTTGACTGGGAAAAAAAAAGATTCAAAAACTTGCCAAAGAAAATAACTCCTTAAATTTAGAATTGAGTGAGGGGAGGCTAATGACTTCATAAGATATCCAAAAATAATTTTTAAAAAATCAAAAGAATGAAAAAATAGAGAATGTGACACATCTTATTAGAAAAACAACTGACCTAGAAAACAGATTGAGGAGAGATAACATAAGGATTGTTGGACTACCTAAAAGTTGTGATCAAAAAAAGAGTCTAGACACTGTACTTCAAGAAATGATTAAGGAAAATTACCCTAAAGTTCTGGAACTATGAGGCAAAATAGTAATTGAAAAAATCCACCGATCACCGCCTGAAAGAGATCTTAAAATGAAAACTCACAGGAACATTATAGCTAAGTTTCAAATATCTCAGGTCAAGGAGAAAATATTACAAACAACCAGGAAGAAAAAATTTAAATATTGTGGAGCTACATTCAGGATAACACAAAATATAGCAGCTTCTACATTAAAAATCTGAAGGATGTGGAATATAATATTCCAAAGAACAAAAGAGCTGGGTTTACAACCAAGAATAACCTACTTAGCAAAGCTGAGTGTAACCCTGCAAGGGAAAAAAATAGATGTTTAATGAACTAAAGGACTTTCAGGTTGTTTTTTTTTTGTTTTTGGGGGGTTTTTTTTGCTAGGCAATGGGGTTAAGTGCCTTGCCCAGGGTCACACAGCTAGTATGTGTGAAGTGTTTGAGGCTGGATTTGAACTCAGGTCTTCCTAACTCCAGACCGGTGCTCTATCTACTGTGCCACCTAGCTGCCCCCCTTTCAGGTATTCTTAAGGAAAAGACCAGAACTGAACAGAAAATTTGACTTAAAAAAATAAGGAGAAACATAAGAAGGAAAACATGAAAGATTAATTATAAGGGATTTAATAAGGTTAAACTGTTTACTTCTCAAATGGAGAAATGATATTTGTAAACTCTCAAGAATGTTATTGTTACTAAGGTAGCTTGAAAGAGTATATACTAGATTAAAGGCTTGGGGTTGATTTGATTATGATGGGGTGATCCTAAACAATAAATTTGGATGTGGATAGGTAAAATGGAGCAAATCATCTCATACAAAAGAGATGTGAATGGAAGAGCTATTACAGTAGAGGGGAAGATAGGGTGGAGGGTGGGTAGCATGGAGCCTTTTGTCATTGGGGCTGGGTCAAAGGAGGAATAACATGCATCAGTAGAGGGTCAAAGTTTGCTACTGAGAAGTATGAGGGCAAGGGGATAGAATGAGGGAGTGGTTTTTAAAAGGGTGTGTAGATTAGGGAGGCAGTTGTCAGAGGTAAATAGATTTCTGGGAAGGGAGGGAGAGAAGGAAAAATAGGATGGAGAGAAATACACAACTAGAAATTATAACTGAATGTGAATGGGATGAACTCACTCATAAAGCAGAATTGGACAGCAGAATGGATCAAAATCTGGAACTTGACAATATGTTGTTCACAAGAAACACATTTGAAAATGAGAGACACGCATAGAGTAAAATTAAGGGCTGGAGTAGAATTTATTACGCTTCAGGTGATGTAAAAAAAGCAGGGGTAGCAAAAAAGATCTCAGACAAAATGAAAGCTAAAATAGATTTAACTAAAAGAAATAAGTAGGAAACTATGTTATGTTAAAAGGTACTGTAGATAATGAAGTAATATCAATACTAAATACATATGCACCAAATGCTATAGCATTCAGATTTCCAATGGAAAAGGTAAATGAATTACAGGTGGAAATAGATTAAAACTATAATAGTGGGGGATTTCAACCTTCCCCTCTCAGAACTAATAAATCTAATCAAAATAAATAAGAAAGAAGTCAAGGAGATGAATAGAATCTTAGATGAGCTAGATATGATAGACATCTGAAGAGAATTGTATGGGAAGAAAAAGGAATATACCTTTTTTCTCAGTGGTACATGGCACTTTTACAAAAATTGACTAATTAGGCCACAAAAACTTTATAGTTAAATGCAGAAAATCAGAAGTATTAAATGCATCCTTTTTAGATCATGATGCAATAAAATTACATTTAATAAAAGGCTATGGAAATGCAGATTAAAAATTAATTGAAGACTATATAACCTAATCTTAAAGAATGAGTGAGTTAAAGAACATAGGAGCAAATAATATTATTAAAGAGAATGATGATAATGAAACAATACATCAAAACTTATGGGATGCAGCAAAAGCAGTAATCAGAGGAAAATGTATATTTCTAAATACTTCATCAATAAAATAGAGAAAGAGCAGATCAATGAATTGGGTATGCAATTTTATAAAACTAGAAAAAGATCAAATTTTTAATTAAACACCCAATTGGAAATCCTGAAAACTACAGGTGAGATGAATAAAATTGAATGTAAGAAAAACCACTGAGTTAATAAATAAAATTAGGAGTTAGTTTTATGAAAAAAATAGTGATTTTTTTTAAAAAAGAAAAGAAAGCAAAATAACTAGTATTAAAAATGAAAAGTGTGAATATATCACAAATGAAGATGAAATTAAAGCAATTATTAGTAGTTTTTTGCCCAATCATACACCAATAAACTTAAGAATTTAAGTGAAATGGAAGGATACTTACAAAAATATTAACTGCTAGGGGGCAGCTAGGTGGTGCAGTGGATAGAGCACCAGCCCTGAAGTCAGGAGGACCTGAGTTCAAATGTGGCCTCAGACCAAACACTTGACACTTACTAGCTCTGTGACCCTGAATAAGTCACTTAACCCCAATTGCCTAAAGAAAAAAAATATTAACTGCTCAGATTAACAGATGAGGAAACAGGATAGATTTTTTTTTTTTGGTGAGGCAGCCTTAGTTAAGTGACTTGCCCAGGGTCACACAGCTAGTAAGTATTAAGCGCCTGAGACTAGATTTGAACTCAGGTCCTCCTGACTCCAGGGCCAGCACTCTTCCCACTGCACCACCTACCTATCTCAGTAAACCCATTTTAGAAAAAGAAATTGAACAGGCCATAAATGAGCTTCCTAAGTAAAAAACATCAGGACCAGATGGATTTGCAAGTGCTTCTACCAAATACTTAAAGATCAACTAATTCTAATATCAAATAAGTTATTTGGACTAATAGGCAAATAAGAAGTTCCATCAAACTCCTTTTATGAAACAAATGTGGTGCTGATACCTAAACCAGGAAGAGTAAAAGCAGAGAAAAAAAAATTATAGTCCAATTTCACTAATGAATATGGACGCAAAAATCCTAAATAAAATACTAGCTGGGGGACTACAACAATTTATCACAAAGATAATACATTATGACCAAGTAGGATTTATATCAGGAATGTAGGGCTGGTTCAATATAAGGAAAACTATTAACATAATTGATTATATCAATAACAAAAGGAACAAAAATCACATAATAATATAAACACAGAAAAAGCTTTTGACAAAATTCAATATTCATTCCTATCAAAACACTTGAAAGCATAAGTGTAAGTGGATTTTTTTCTTAAAATGATAAGAAGTATCTACCTAAAACCATCAGCAAGCATTATCTGTAATGGAAATAAGCTAGAAGTCTTCCCAATAAGATCAGGAGTGAAATAAGGATGCTCATTATCACCAATATTACTCAATGCTGTACTAGAAATGCTAGCAATAGTAATAAGAGAAGAAAAAAGAAATTGAAAGAACCTGAATGGGCAATGAGGTAATAAAACTATCTTTTTGCAGATCATATGATGGTATACTGAAAAATCCTAGAGATACAAATAAAAAGCTAGTTGAAACAATCAATAATTTTAGCAAACTAGCAGGATATAAAATAAACCCACATAAATCATCAGCATTTCTATATATCATCAACAGGGCCCTGCAAGAAAAGATGGTAAGAGATAGTTCATTTAAAATAACCATAGACAATATAAAATACCTGGGAGTCTACCTACCACAAACAAACCAAGGGGCTATGTGAACATAATTATAAATCACTTTTTATACAAGTAAAGTCAGATTTAAGAAGTTGAAGAAATAATAATTGTTCATGCATGAACTGAACCAATATAATAAAAATGACAATTCTACCTAAATTAATCTAGTTACTCAGTGCTATTCCAATTAAATTACCAAAAAACAATATTTTATTGAGCTAGGAAAAAATAACAGCAAAACTGATTTGGAAGAACAAAAGGTCAAGAATTTCAAAGGAATTAATGAAATATATATATATACATGTATATGTATATGGAGAGAGAGAAAATAGGCAGGATTTCCCAAATGATTCTCTACAGGAAACCATATCATTACAGTTGTACCCTTGATTAAAAAGTTCAAAAAATAAAATATCCCAATAGAATCACAAAACTAAGGTCAATAGGGAACTCGGAAGGAACATCTGAGGTCATTTATTTCAAAACCCTCCTTTTGAGGAAGAAACTGAGGCCCAAGAGATTAAATGACCTGCTCAAGGTCACAGAGTTAAGCATCAGAATCAAAATCTGGTTGATTACAAAGTCAGCATGTTAATTCCTCTGTAACAATAAACATATATTTGTTGTTCATTGATTAGAAAAGATGAATTTGACTAGGCAGAGCAAAATGTAACCTAGAAGTCTCTCTTCCAACAAGGAGTTTCTCATGACTTTGTTAAGATTATACGTGAGTTTTTGACAACTGCATACCCTATGTCAATTGACAAATGAAGCATAAAACATATAAGAAGATATATATTTTCACTAAAAGTATTCACCAGTATTAGGAAGAGTGTCTTCCTATATACTCCAAATGTAAGAGTGATTCCTCATAGATATTGTGTCCTGTAGATATTCCCATTTGCAGATGTTAATGAGATGATTTATCTCAAGTCCCAGAATATTACAGGTCCTGCTAAATGGTATACATGATCATTCTAAAGAAATCAGCCTAACAGTTCGTAAAGGATAGAACTAAATGGATAAAGCAGCCTGTGGTCTAGTGTCAAAGTTCAATAGAAATGGAGGTCATTAATCTGTACACAAAGATCCATGCAGGCTGCATATTGATTTCATGCTATACATGGGAGTGTTCTAGACCAGAGCTTCTTAAACTTTTTCCACCCACGACCCCTTCAGCACTTCTTAAACTGTGGGTCATGGTTGTGACCCACAGCTTAAAAAGTGCATCTAGGCCATATCTGGCTTGTGGCCATGTATTTGACAGCTCTGATCTAAACTGTGACAAGTAGTTGGACATTAGTTTATTGAATTAATACATCAATGAATATTTCTAGAACAGATCCTTGGGATGAATAATGAGTTGGGTCCAGAGCTGAAGAGAAATAAGAGAGTATGTAGGTTGCATTGGGAAATGGCAAATACCTATTATAGGTTTCCTCTTATAAACTGTTTTTGTTATTGCCTTGTAGATCTTGCTTCTCAGCCTCATTTTTCTCTTGTGCTTCACTCTTAGAAATAGTAATTCCTACAGATGATGGAAAAGATTTTGTCCCATTGTAAGAATCTTCTTATGTCTCTGATTATGCAGTTCATTATTGACTTTTGTCTTCCCCTTGGTAATTTTACTCCCCATTTCCTTGGAAATCTCTTTCTTGGATCCATACATTCCCACTCTTCTGAGTATCAGTTGCTCTCAGGAGCTCTAATTTCCCTTCTTCTGAGGCAGGATGAGTGGCTTTTCTCTAAGGACCAATCTCTGTAGATAGTAACCATTGCAAAGTTTTCATCTCCTTTTATAAAGTTCTTTCTTCTCTCCTAGGAGCATTCATTGGTAGTATCCTTCCCTGCCCCTATCACTGAGACAAGATTTGTTCCTTTCTTTCTCCCTCTTTCAATTCCTTTCTTTGCCTATTCACCTATTCTCCTATAGGCTCTTCTTTCTGAGAGATTACAAAAATTCTTTCCCCTTCATAGACAGTTAGGTGGTACAGTGGTTAGAGCACTGAGCCTGGAGTCAAAAAGACCTGAGCTGAAATCTGGCCTCAGGCATTTACCAGCTGCATGACCCTACGCAATTCATTTAAGTGCTATTTGCCTCAATTACTTCAACTGTAAAATGGGGATAACAATGCACCTACCTCCCAAGTTGTAGTAAAGACCATATGAGGTAATATTCATAACATTTTTGGGTCAACTCTGTATAGTCATCCAAAACACATGCTTAAAATACATAAGAGTCATAACTTTGAAATTAGAATGATTTAAAACATTAAATAGTAACCTATAACTCTTGTTTTACCCTCTGAGGAGTTTGCTGCTTAAGATATTAAAACATAGGAGATCCTATTGGGACTGTTGAATAGGCATTTCACCTTTACCTCAGCTCTGCAGTCTCAATATTTCCTTCAAGATCCATATCTTCTGGCAAGCCAGGCCAATGCTTGGGCTTATCTTCCTGAGACTGGTTATTTTTTCCTCTGAGAAGTTATGTAGGAGGCTTCTCCCATAGTGCTGCCAATACTGACTGAGAAACTCAAGAATTCCCTATTTTTTTAATCTAATACTTTATTTTCCCTCAATTACTTATAAAAGCAATTTTTAAAATTTATTTTTTTTTAAATCTTTGAGTTTCAAATTCTCTTTCTTCCTACCTTCCCTGCCTCATTGAGAAGGCAAGCAACTTGATATAAATTATACATATGCAGTCATGCAAAACATATTTCCATGTTAGTCATGTTGTGAGAGAAAACATCGACAAAAAAAAAAAAATCCAAGAAAATAAAGAAAGTAAAGAAAAAGTATGCTTCAATCTGCATTCAGCATTCAATCTCCATCAGCACTTTCTCTGGAAATGGATAGCATTTTTCATCATAAGTCCTTCAGAATTATCTTGGATCATTGTATTGCTGAAAGTAGCTAAGTCATTCACAGTTGATCATCATACACTATTGCTGTTACTATATACAATGTTCTCCTGGTTCTACTCATTTCACTTGTTATTAGTTCATATTAGTCTTCCCAGCTTTTGCTGAGAGCATCCTTTTCAGCACTTCTTGTAGCACAATAATATTCCATCATAATCATATATAGCAACTCGTTAAGCCATTCTACAATTGATGGACATCCCCTCAATTTCTAGTTCTTTGCCACCATTAAAAGAGCTGCTATAAATATTTTTGTACATATAGGTGCTTTTCCTTTTTTTTTTTTAATCTCTTTGGGATACAGACCTAGTAGTGCTATTGCTTGGTCAAAGGGTATGCATGGTTTTATAGTCATTTGGGCACAGTTCCAAAACGCTCTACAGAATGGTTGAATCAGTATACAACTTCACCAACAGTGCATTAGTGTCTCAATTTTCTCATATTCTCTCCAACATTTGTGATTTTCCTTTTCTGTCTTATTGGCCATTCTGATAGGTGTGGGGTGGTAGCTCAAAGTTGTTTTAATTTGAATTTCTCTAATTAATAGTGATTTAGAGAATTTTTTAAATATGACTATAGATTTGTTTACTTCATCTGAAAACTGCCTGTGCATATCCTTTGACCATTTATCAATTCAGGAATGACTCTTATTTCTATAAATTTGACTCAGTTCTCTATATATTTGAGATATGAGGTCTTTATCATTGAAACCTTCTGTAAAAACTTTTCCGTAATTATGATTACTAACTATATTTCCCTCCATCCTATTTTTCCCATTTATCCTGCTCTCTCTCCTTTCACCCTGATCTCCCCCAATGCGCCCTCCCTTCTATCAGCCTCCCTTCTCTTCTTTCCTTCCCCTTCTACTTTCCTATATGGTGAGACAGATTTTTATACCCAACCAAGTGAGTATGTCATTCCTTCTTTGAGCCAATTCCAATGAAAGTAAGGTGCATGTGTTCGTTCCAACTCCTCCCCTGCACTTTAAAAGCTCTTTGGAGCCTCTTTTATGTCAGATAATTCACCCTATTCTACCTCTCTGTTTCCCCTTCTCCCAGTGCATTCCTCTTTCTCACCCCTTAATTTTATTTTTTAGATAATCATCTCATCATATTCAACTCATACCCATGAATTCCCTATTTTTTAATCTGATAAGATTATCTTCCATCCTGAAAAAAAAAGTCTTGTTTCAGCTGGGTAAGGTTTGGCATTTTCAAAATAGCAACACATTCATAGTATTTGGTTTTCCCTTCTCAGGTATTATTTGGTAATATGGCTATAGTGATTTGGTTCAAGTATAGTGTAGTCATTTCCCAGACCTATCTAACCACTAGATTGTGATTTTATTTAATCCTTTTGCCTCCCTAAAAATATTTTGTACAGAGTGATAATAATTGCATAAGACTTTAAGAATTACAAAGTGCTCAGGAGAATTTATGACCAAACAAGAGATAGAGAACATTATGCAATGCAAAATGGATGATTTTGATTACATTAAATTGAAAAGTTTTTGCACAAACATAGCCAGAGTAACCAAGATTAGAAGGGAAGCAGAGAGCTGGGAAATCATTTTTACAGTCAATGTCTCTGATAAAGGTCTCATTTCTAAAATATATAGAGAACTGAGTAAAATTTATAAGAATACAAGTCATTCCTCAATTGATAAATGGTCAAAGGATATGAATAGGCAGTTTTCAGATGAAGAAATTAAAACTATCTAGAGTCATATGAAAAATTATCTAAATCACTATTGATTAGAGAAATGCAAATCAAAACAACTCTGAGGTACCACATCACACCTATCAGATTGGCTAACATGACAAAACAGGAAAATGATAAATGTTGGAGAAGATGTGGGAAAATTGGAGCACTAATGCATTGTTGGTGGAGTTGAGAACTGATTCAACCATTCTGGAAAGCAATTTGGAACTGTGCCCAAAGGGCTATAAAACTGTGCATACCCTTTGGCCCAACAATACCACTCCTGGGGTTGTATCCCAAAGAGATCATAAAAATGGGAAAAGGACTCACATGAACAAAAATATTTATAGCAGCTCTTTTTGTGGTGACAAGGAATTTGAAATTGAGGGCATGTCCATCAACTAAGGCTGAATAAGTTGTGGTATATGAATGTAATGGAATACAATTGTGCTATAAGAAATGATGAGCAGGCAATTTTCACAAAAACCTGAAGAGACTTATATGAACTGATGCAGAGTGAAAGGAGCAGAACCAGCAGAATATTGTACACAGTAATAGCCACATTGTTCGATGACTGACTTTGATAGACTTAGCTCTTCTCAGTAACGCAAGATTCTAAGACAACTCCAAAAGACACACAATGGAAAATGCTATCCACATCCAGAGAAATTAGAAGTCTGAATGCAGATGGAAACATACTATTTGCTCTCCTTTTGTTTTGTTTTGTTTTGTTTCTTCTTTCTTGTGGTTGTTCCCATTAGTTCTAATTCTTCTTTACATCATGACTAATGTGAAAATATGTTTAATATGAATGTATAAGTAGAGCCTGTATCAGATTGCATGCCATCTTGGTGGGGGGAGGGAATGGAAGAAAATTTAAAACTCAAAATCTTATGGAAGTGAATGTTGAAAACTAAAAATAAATAAATTAATTATTTAAAAAAATAATTACAAAGTGCTTTACATATGTTATCTCACTTGACTTCTCTGAACTTCATTTTTCTTATCTATAAAATGAGAGGTTTGGACTAAATGGTATCTAAGGTAAGGTAAGGTATCTGAATGGTATCTATTATCCTATTATCTAAACAACAATGTTGTGAAGTTGGTACTATGGATACTGTCACCCACACTTTTCAGATGAGAAAAGTGAGTCTTAGAGAGGTACGTCGACTCGAACATGGTCATGCAGTTAATAGGTCAGAGACAGAATTGAAAATCACATCTTGATTCAATGCCCAGTGTTCATTCCAATACTTAAAGTTATTTCAAAGTTGGCACTTGATACATCTTTATTGAAGTGGATGGTATATAATGTAAAGGCAGAAAAGAAGGTTGAGAGGAAAACAAATGGAGGAGTAAAGCATAAAATCTTATCCCTAAGGTAGACATGACCTTTCCCTATTGAATACCTATCCATTATTTATGGACTAGCTCAAATGTCACTTTCTGCAGGAAATTGTTCTTGATTTCCATTTTTTGTCAGAGAACTTTGCCCTGTGCATGTGTTTGCTTTGCCTTTCTCTGATTCATGTATATTATTGTATATTGTAGCTATTTGCATAGTTCTAATATCTCCCACCCACCCATAGTTCCTACACACACACACACACACACACACACACACACACACACACACACACAC